>NW_010397097.1:0-34849 GCF_000710305.1 Buceros rhinoceros silvestris
AAACAGGAGAAGTTGCTAAGCCATCACATTTCCTCAGTGGAAAATAACAAAATATTTTAGAGTACAGGAATGGATTTAATGTATGTGTGGGACAGTGAAGGTCTTATGCATGCATAAGAGTTTTCTTTTAACGTCTAGGAACCTAAATCTTCAAATCTTATCTTTTTTTTTTCTTTTTTTCATTTGATATCAATTATATTTGGCTTGCACATGTGCATTTGAAGGTGATGAAGTGCTTGGTAGGGTTTGAAGATTTTTCCATTTTACTTTCTGACTTCAAGTAGTTATATTACATTTCATGTATATTTTTAAAAATATTTCAGCTAAAAAATACTCTATATGTATTGGAAAGTAGTGGGATGTTTTGCATATAAGCACAATCCTTGGCTTTCTCAAAAGTTTTTTAGTTCTGCTTCATTTTAGTGTTTCGTCAGTTTCATCAGGTTTATCTGAGACGTTGATAAGTTTTAGATACTTCATATTTTCTGAATTTAAATGCTTCATCTTATCCTGTGTTATTGGAAAATTCTACAGGTGTTGGGATGTAGTAAAATTTGGTGATGTTGTAGCCTTCACCAATTTTAGTATACTACTCATCACAGCTTTCTCAAATTGCTGTCATGATGAATATATTTATCTCAAATGAAGGCTGAGAAAAAAATCTAAGGGCAAGTTCACATAATGAAATTATTCTCAACAAGTTTTGAATTCCAAACTTCTGAGCATCAGATGTTTGGAAATCAATAAATTACTGTCCAGAGCTTCAAGGCAGAAAGTTACCACCAATGTTGGTATGATTGGATGGTCTTCAAAGAGATGAGAAATGTGTTTTCATAACTGGCTGTAGTGTCCAAAGAAGGACAACAAACCTGGTGAAGAGCAGCTGAGAGAACTGGGTTTGTTTAGCTTGCAGAGAAGGAAGCTGAGGGATCATCTTATCACTTTCTACAACTACCTGAAAAGAGGTTGTAGTGAGGTGATTTTTGGTGTCTTCTCCCAAGCAACAAGTGAAAGGTTGAGAGGAAATGGTCTCAAGTTGTACCAGAAAAGGATTAGATTGGATATCGGGAAAAATTTCTTCACCAAAATGGTTGTGAAGCATTGGAACGGGCATTTTTGGTGTCTTCTCCCAAGCAACAAGTGAAAGGTTGAGAGGAAATGGTCTCAAGTTGTACCAGAAAAGGATTAGATTGGATATCGGGAAAAATTTCTTCACCAAAATGGTTGTGAAGCATTGGAACGGGCTGCCCAGGGTAGTGGTGGAGGCTCCATCTCTGGAGGTATTTAAGAGACGTGTAGGTGTGGTGCTGGGGTACATGATTTAATGGTGATCTGGCAGTGCTGGATTAACAGTTGGACTTGGTGATCTTAAAGGTGTCTTCCAACCAAAACGATCCTGTGGTTCTGTAGATAATGTAAAACCATAGGGGTTTTTTACGTAACAATATTAAGTTGAACTTACAAATCAACAGCTAATAATGGGCTCAGTATGAGCAAGTGAAAACATAGAGCTTTATGGCTGATGCTGAAAAGAGGTTTTATCAATGTTTCTTTATATAGCAAAGAGAAACTTTCTCCAAAGTGGAGGTTGGAAACTGAGAATTGTGATAGTTATCATTATCCATATCCAAGAAATGACTAGTGAAAAAAAATTTCTTACTAAAACTGCCTAAACAGATATTTAAGGGTTAGATTTGTTAAAGCAGTATTTTTGAATTATCAGCAGAAAAGTAACTCAGTAAGAGACATGATAGTGCATTAGCATGAAACTAAAAAGTGAAACAAAACCATTATAAAGTATGATGTTAAAATACAATCTCTAGAATAAAATTCACTAAGAGTATATAATCCCTGGGCTATATGCCTTGTACCATTTCTCAAACTTTTCTTAAAGAAAGGTAAATCTTTGAAAGTGGTTAAGTTCTTCAGAAGAGCAAGCCCAGTGGAGAGAGCGCCCTTAGCCCTCCCCCAACCTCCTAAGTTTTGAGAGCCTTGTTTTTGTTTCTAGAATTTTTTTTAAGCACCCCATGCTTCTTTCTGATTTTCCAGGTTTCACCATATTACTGCTCTATTGAAAACTTCAGAGCACAGTTCATTATTCAAACAGAATGTGTTTTCATGAATTCCCAAAGCATCGATAGTGAAAGAATGGAATAGTCCATCTGCCAGTGTGATATCAGAAGCAGAGGATTGTTTCTGGTATGCATACACTATTTTCCAATGATTTTTCTCAAGTGCTGAGATCCTAAGAAAGGTCAAACCATTTATTAATTTCCTCAGATGGACCAATGGTGAAATTATGAAATTGCTTTTCTGAGGGGTTATGGAAGGAATATTCACAATTGACAGTAGAGAAAATAATCTTATTTAAGTGTATTATGAAAGACTGCATTTTTCTAGGAAGTACATTCATGTTCTGTTTCCTCTGTTTTGTTCTTGCTTGTTCAGGAAACTTCTGTAGAGAGACAGTAATTGGACTAAAGCATAGAATAAATAAAGGGTTCAACTCTAGGAGAAATGTGTCAACAGATTTCTGCTTACTGAAACTCTGTCAGAGGTCCCAAAGAAGCCAGTAAAGAATGATGCTAAATTCCAGTCTGAGAAAACTTCTGCACAGTTAAATTTAACTTGTGTATTTGGAATATCAGTCAGTTAACTGACTCAGGGAAACAGTGGAAAGAAAAGTGGGTCTGTCATTAGAAGGCTTGGTAGTGGAGGTGGGCCAAAACTTAAACTTTCTGAACTTTTAAGAAAAGTAGAATCGGATAGTTTCATTTGTCTTTATTTCTAAAGCAAATGAAGGTTCAAGTAAGATTTCTTGCATGTTGTTTCACAAAAGCTTTTTGAAAACTTACTGTAATGGATTTGGCCTTAAGGTTATGCCAGAAGAAATAATAAAGTGAAATCAGAGTTCATTAATTACTTATAAAAGGCAAGCTTAAAACCAATAAATTGCCTGTAATGAATACAGAAGCACTTTCTCCAAGTCTCCATCATGGCTTGGCATCGTGGGCGAAGATTTGGGAAAGGCTTTACCCACGCTTACTGCAAGCCTCCAAGTCTATAATATGCTGATATCATGACTTTTTTGTGAGTGAGAGCTGTGCAAGACTATTAGGCTGAAATTACAAAATTACCCATCCTCTGGTTTTGTTTCTGTTTTTTTTTTTTTATTTAAATCTCTGCATTTGGTTGTGATGAAAAGTTGCATTGTGAAATTCAGACAGATGTCCAACTAAGAAAACGTCACAGAATGCGGTTCATAATACAAGTATCCCTGGAGATTCCAATTATTGGTAGGCTGAAAATAATTTATGCAAAATATTCAAGCACGAACTAAAACTTACAAACTGAGAAAAAGGCTAAATGCTAATTTGAATTAGTGTAATAAAATTAAATTCCAAATTGAGGACTATCCATCATCCATCTGCTGGAGGAATAAATAGTATTTGTATACAAAACTCTTTGCAAATAAAGAAACCTGGGTTATTGCACAGAGTCTATCTTCTTTAAGAAGAAAAACAAGGCCAGTACTTGAAATTCAGTTTCTTTGTGGCAAAACAGCTGCTTTAATGCAGGCCAAGGCAAATTCTCAGTTTCTGAATTGGTCAGTATTTATACATCTTTTAGGCTGTTACGTTTATGGATGAGTATCAAATACTGAAACAGTTGAAGTTAATAAATGAGAGCAACACTATTTTGTTCTAGGGTAAACCTCCAGCAAGAACTGTCATTCTGGCAAAACAGATGACCTCAGGGAGATCTGAAACTATTTCCCTCTGTTTTATTACAAAAGAGAATTTGAGAAAGCTGGGTGACTTCAGAGGCATCACAGTCAGAACGTAGGCGGAGATCGCGTAAATGCTGAATCATTGCCACCCAGATTTCTGCCACGTAGTGCTCACTGCATTACTTTCCTTGACCATAAATTGACCTGGGCCATGCTTCACTTAAATGATAAATCCTGTTAACATATCCGACATTGTCTTCAGCGGCTTGGTGAGTCACAGTGAATAAGCAATGATCCTTCCATGCAATAGTTTGTGAAAATGTCTGTTTTTAAGTGCTTTTGTAGTGTTCATTTTGGAACTTTCAATAGTGATTGTTCTACGGAGTACTGCCAGAAGTAACAAAACAGAGTTAAAAATGGAATTGGAGATTAGTAACAGTAAGTAAGAATTAGTAAGAACTGTACTGCAGCAGAACCAGACAAAAAACTATGCAACATTCACAGAAGGACCTGTCTACATCAGTGAATTTGCAGCAGGGCGGCTGAGAAAATCAAAGCCCATTAATTACATGGATGAAATTTGCTCTCTTACTCCATTGGATATGCAGAGTAATCATCTTGAAACCAAAGTGAATAAAACTAGATCCAGCACACTGCAGCTGAACAGTAACCTTTTCCTGGTAAATACTGCTGTGAATTTTCAGGTATGTGTTTTTTAGTTCCAGTTACAGAAACTTTTCAGAGACCAGTACGCAAATGTATATGATGTAGACAGGACCATAGATGAGTTGTGTTTAATTCCATATATATTTATTATAATAATTTGAACAATACGATTCAGAGCAACAAATTTCATAGAGAAAAAGGTAACTCTCAGAAAGAGTAAAAGCTCATTGATAGATGGAATGAGTAATATATCTCGAAAACAATGGACTGTGCTGGCTCTGTTATCTTATATGTTGCAGCTGTCAAAGTCAAATTCATCAGGAAACACTTAGCAATTGGATGCAGCAATATTTTGCAGCATTATTGCTCACTTTCTGCCTCAGAATGCTGCATTCAGCTGCTCACACACTAATTTACAGCTGGCTTGCAAGACCTCTGCAAGGTTTTAATTTAAGATAAAGGAGTTAATAAAAAATTCGAGCCCATAATGAACCAAATAAAACAAAACAAAAGCTATAAATGAATGGCGCTACCTGCCACAAACTGAGCATATTGTAAGGAGGTGGAGTTATGTGATGTTTTGTGATGTTCTGTTTGTTATGGAGTTGTGTGATGTTTTGGTTTTAATCTGTTCCATATATAACACAAAAAAGACACAGAGTTTAGATTTTCCAGTAAGTTAGACTAGTATATCTTACTTTAAAAAAATCGTAAGGCTTTCATTGTTTGTTTAATGTGGAAGTCCGTTCTTTTGGGTTTCTAATCTGATTGATTTTAAATACAGGCTTGAGAAAGGAAATCAAGAATACAGCATTTACAGGTTGAGCAAATTATTTAATTCTAAATTCACTGCAAGAAGAGGACAGGCTTGAAGAGGATCATAACTGTGGATAAGTAAGAGCCGGACACATCTCATTGGGCGTATAGGGGAGTACAGGTTATGGCATCAAAGTGATTATACGAAGACCCTTTAAAAAAAAACAACCTGGGAAAAGTTGATAAATGTTAATGTGTAAAAGTTATACAAAATTGAGTAAGTACTTTAAAAATTTACACATTCTTCTGGATTTTACCTTGTTCTCTGTGAGAACAACGAACACTAGTTTTAAAATTCTAGATGTTGAAATTCTTTAAAAGTCTGCTATACAGCCTGAGGACAAAACCCCTTAACTATAAGACGTTCAGAGTTTTGCTACCCAGGTAAATGATTCTAGTTTTCTTTCTGATGTGTTCTCTTAACAACACATGTGCAAATCTCCAGAATACACACAAGACTTTCCACTTGTTTCTGAGGATCATTTTCACCATATAGCATTTAGTACCAATAAGTATAGAATGTATTTTGCTACATTTTTAAAATTTTCTTTATTTAACATGAAAAAGATGCCTCTTCCACCATTTTTGTCTATGAGAAGTAAGATTATGTGTGGATGAGTGTTGTTAGTCAGAATAAATGTCAAAATCTCTAACTCCTGTCAAAGGAGCTAAGCATCAGTGAGTCACCTTTCTCATACATCGATGATAGTGATGTTGCTAAGAGCTTGAGCTGAGGAGTTTTTTTTCTTCACTTGTTTCAGGAGTTTCTGGAGAAGAGTTTAAGAAAAGGTGCCCTTAAGGCATTATTCCTCTATTTCTGCTTGAAGCGCAAACTAGAGTTAAATTACTAAATAGCAGAGCAAGCATTAATTGAATTTCCACAAATGTAAGTATAAATAAACATTAAAAAAATGACTGTAAAAGGTTGTGAAGTGAGGCAAATTGTTTCTAATTAAATTGCACAAGGAAACTTGTAAGAAGCTGTGAAATAAGAAGAAAGTTAAAATTCCTTGTTTTCTCTTTAACTGACTATATGGACAATAAGAATGAATGTGGGGCAGACGGTGTTGGGCGGTGATGGCACTTTCCTAACCCAACAAATGCCGTGGAATTTGCTCCTTGGAGACTCTTATGGTCTTTGTCCTTCACTTGTAATCTGTACCACATGGTGATTGTCTACGCACAAATCCCATCTTGCACTTCCACAGACCTCTAGACTGTACCTTACAGAGGCTCAGGAAGGAGAATCTGGATTTTTAATCTCTTGTTGGTTGTGGTGATTCTTTATGCAGCTGCTGTGGCAGCTCATAATAATATGATATGGCCTGCAGTTATCCTTGCTGTCTGTAAATCAGACCTGCTGGATACCTAGTATTAATCTTAGTGAGTAAACAATAGAGTTTATTAAGGAAATTACTGTGCATTGTACCCACAAATGAGTATCGTGCCTGCAAAGGTTATTTTATGCAAATTATTTTCAGGTCACTCATGAAATTCTTAGAAAAGAGACAGGTTAGTTAAACGCATTATTCAAATCCTGCTAAAATGATTTATGAACTATAAATCCGATTGCTCCTGGCATAGGTATGATACAAAGACATTTGAGCTCTTACGGTAGCACTGTGTACACAAAGCTGACAACATGTTAAATATTATACCCTGTGGTAGTATTCATGGAAGTATTCAGAATGCAAAGGTCTGATCTGATTAGAACTCTGGAGCTGGATGGCCAAAGTGGAGTACCCACTTGGCAAATAAATGTCTTTGGGCTGTGTTAAAAAAGAATAGCTGTGATGCCATTGCCCATTCAACTTTCATCTGTGGTTAAAAAAAAATGCCAATAAAGAGATGAGAGGTGGCTTGAGCAAGCTCATCATGGGTGCTCTGATAATTAATACAAGCCTTCTGGGGGCTGCTGGCCAAACCTGGCACTGGGAATTTAAAAAAGATTCCAAGTGACCCTTTCAACAATGCTTGTTTCAAGTATTTAAATCAAGAGATGCCTTTTTCATTTTTTCTTGAGTTTATGATTCAGGTTAGCCGAATTACACAGAGGAATAATTTGCCCAGTTAAAGCTAAAATTTGTCAAATTACTTCAAAATAAGTTTCTGCGTTACATAAAAATAACATTGTTGGTAGAGGG
Organism: Buceros rhinoceros silvestris; assembly: GCF_000710305.1. Taxonomy (NCBI): domain Eukaryota; kingdom Metazoa; phylum Chordata; class Aves; order Bucerotiformes; family Bucerotidae; genus Buceros; species Buceros rhinoceros. Next base: position 7,357 of record NW_010397097.1, read on the forward strand.
AATATGAATTATTTTCCTGAACAGTTATATTATTTAGCAATAGAAAAAATTGTTTTGTGATTATTTGCAGTCTTGCCTCTTTCCAAGCTACATAGGTATGAAGCACATCAGAATGACTGCATCATTTTTCTGAACGAGAGATGCATATAGGAAAAAAGTTCTTCAAAAGTGGTATACACAATTTAATTCTTAATAATTCTTGAATGAAGATTATTTAGGCACCCTTTTTAATATTTTTTTTGATCATGATTATTGGAAAAATATCCTAAATCCAGTGGATAAATAACCAAGCATAGTTACACACTTCTGGTATGATTGCCAATAGAAGATTTCTGGAAGGTTCGGTTTGATGACTGGACATTTCTGTGATTTCCTTTCTAACAAGAAAATATCATCCTTTTATCCTTTGTAAAGGTTAGTTACATATAATACCAACCAGGTTAGGTGGCAGAGGAATTTGGATGAGAAATATTCCAAACAGGCAAAATGTGCTGGTCTGATGTGTGAACTTCTGCTTAGGGTAAAAGTCTGGGAATTAGGTGGCTTTGGCTCTCCAGCAGATGATTTTTCTTTTTTAAAGAAACTGGCTGGAATATTGAGGTGGAAAGTTTAAGAGAATATTATGATCACAAATTCTAATTTACCTGTGAAAACTCCCACTTAGATCGTGTTATATATCTCAGAAATGAATTAATGTGAATTAAGGAATTACATCATTCAAGAGGCCATCCACTTCAATCTTTAATTTCCTACTTTAATCTCTTTTCCAGGAACAGTACATGACAAGAATATAGACAAAGGTCGCATCAGGAGTGTTAGTACAACAGTGATGTTAGGAACATGCTTTGGTGTGCTTAAATGAATTAATTAGAGTTAGGAGGTGAGTTTTCAGGAATTTTTACTACCCTTGGTAGTCTCAAGTGGGAGAAAGAACTGAAGAAAACAAAATTAAAAAAAAAATGCTTTGTCTCAACCACATAATTCCTCCAAAATATAGGACTTGTTTTGTTACCTTTTTATAGTACAGGTTGTGAATTTCAGAATTAGCTCATTGTTTACCAAACATTCTGTAAAAGCAATTCAGAACATTGCTGAAAATGTTATAAAATAATTTTTGTCTTTTATCGATTTCTCTATTTTTAGTAAAATACATCAATTTCAATGAGGCTCTGGAGGACAACTTTTGAGATACCTACTTGCTCAGCTGATTATTTTTTTCTCCCCATTTTTAGTTGCAATTTATTCCACTTTACATTGGACCACCCTGAGTCTATTGATAAGCAGTTCAACAGTCTGTTTTTTATGTGTTGCTTCATAAAATAAGAATATGTATCAGAAGATATATATCATAGATATTAAGAATAACTCCACCTGGAAAAACTGTGTATAGCTTCTTCTTCAAAATTGCAGGTTGTTCAGAAAAGTTGTAGCAGAAATGTTCTTGAAGATAAATCGTATGGCACGACAATAATTGCTTACCATAAATAATTTTCTATCTCTGTAATGTGTCTGATATAGATTTTGTATTAATTATAATGTATTGGAAAATTATAGTACATGATGTATCATGCGTCAACCTCAGACAACTGAAATATGTTTACTGAACAATTAAACTATTCTTCAGCCTTGGTGAAAAATATTTCAATAAGAGAGCTGTAGCAAAATAAAAAAGTGATATGATATTGAAAAGGTCCGTTTTTAGCCCCCCTTTCCCTGTGATTGTGCAAGTGAAAAGTAACACACAGAACATTCGGCTTCGTATTTTCTTCCTTCAAATCAACCTTGAGGGTTTTTTTTTCAGCTTAGAGTCTTAGAAACACAAAATAATTAGAGTTGGAAGGGACCTCAGAAGGTCATACGGTCTCATCCATCTTCTCTACGCTGGGATTACTTCCACAGTTAATGTAGCTGCTTAGGTCATTGTCTAGTTGATGTTTGAATACGTCAAATATATTAGTTCTCTGATGCTTCTCTTCAAATAAGAAACCTTGCTTGTACCTCCTCTCCACCCAAAGAAATATGTTTATCACTACCCACAATAAATAACACTGTTAACAACAAACAAAGTACATTGGAATCTCTTCAATATTCAAGATTAGTGGCTTCAAAATCACAGTTGTTTTTGTTTACTTAGCATCCAAGTACAGGAATATTTTCAGCAAGAAAATTACAAAGCAGCTTTTGAAAATGAGATTTGAGATCCAAAACCACTTAAGAATTTTTAAAAAATTACTCAGTTTCATATATCCTAAACTCATGAGTATGATTGAGGCTGTTAGGAGGTGGCTGAAAGAGTTACAATGAAACTACTTACATAAAATGATGGCATTCACAGACCTCTAGATCTTATTCAGATTAATTTTCTGTGAAATTACCTAAAATTTTGAAAAATAACTGAAAGAGAAAGGAAAAGGAGATCTTCTAAAAGCCCTTCTTTTTCCTTTATGATCAAACTTCATGGTATCTTATTAGTCCTTGTAACTTTTTTTTTTAACAGTGATGCGACCTTTTAAATTCTGTACGTATATTTGTGTATGAAAACATACATTTGTTTTAATTCAATCAAAACAATGTTGCAGGTAATACAGTAGCCCACTGGAAGTGCTTCTGTTGCTCAGTTGTCAATGTGAAGTCTGACCCTGGAGAAAGCTGATGGAATTGTCTTCTCCATATTAGTCTCTCCTCTAGGGTTAAATAATTTATTTTGTATTGCTGTAGTTAAGTGGTGCTTTAAACACATTTATAAAATGAGTTTCATGACCCGAGAAACTTATCTTTGCAGGGAATTTATTGCTTGCTTCCTTCATTCATGTCTATTTCAGGGATTTACTGTTTGTGAAGTTGAACTTCAGACATTTCTTTGATTTTCCTGTTTTACTACTTGCATAACTAATTTTTCCTCTCTGATGCACAGATAAGCATATTACCTTTTCTATCCACAAACAGAATTCATCTACAAATAACCCAACTACAAATAACCAATACGTTTAATAATTTAAAACACTTTATTTATCATTGTTGTTGTTTGATTTGCTTTTTAACCATTCTCAAGCATAATATCTTAGTTCACAGAAATAGAGCAGCTTTATTAGGCAGGATCAGAATACCTTTATACCACCAAATTTGCATTCTTAAAGCTTTGCAATAAACCATATTATAAATGTAGATATACCTGAACAGAGTGCTAAATCAGAGAAGAGGGCCCAACACTACTCTCTTTCCACAGTAAATTTGGTTTTCCAGAGATACCAGCAGCCTAGAGAACTGCGTTCATCTCTTGGGCTTTTAAGAGTGTACAGCTGTCTGTGATGGGCTAGGTCAAAGACCCTTCCAGTCCAATACAGTTCTCCAGGGTTAAGGAGGAGCATATTCTTGAGATCAAAAGATGAGCCACCCTTTTGCTTTAGTATGTTTTTCTGGTGTGATACAGCTTAAAGAACTTCCATTTTCAGCAGTCTGTGATCAATTTCTAGACTGTAGAGTCCCACTGGAAGTGATGGGGTGGTAGTTATCCAGACCTGCTTTTCCCCAGTCAAGGATCGTGGAAGCTGTAGGGGCAGGCAGAGGCAGAGCCCAGCTCAAGACATTGGGCACTTCCAATTTTTTGGGGTTACTTGGATAACACAGTTACCTGGATCAACATATTTAGGTTCCCATTCTGTTTTTCACTGCATAAATTAGAGAATAGACATTGTCCAAGAAATCCATAAAACAATGGCATTCTCTTGTGGCTATTGAATGATGTGCTCCACTCAGAGTCTTTTAGAATTTGTGTAACTATCGTGAAGTAGATGCATGTACCTGTGTGTGCAGGGGCAAATTTCTAGCTGTATGAGGTGGCTGATACTCGAAGAAATGACTTGGTATATATACACATATCACTGACATCCTTTTAAAAAATACATTTCGTTTTTAAAAAATTCATTTGGTGATAATGTATACTCTATAAATATTAAATTTTTTTTTGTAACTCTGCTACAGTATGTTGCTCAGACTCTCTTCACAGCACAAGCAATTTGGACTAAACTACTTTTATTCTAGTGTTTCATCTACATGGTGTTTAAACTAATTTAATTCACTACAAAACAATTTTTCCTTTAGATCCAAGTAGTCTGGATCACTAATAAGTCACAAGAGTTCCTTGACACATTTCTTCTTCGTATCATCCATCTACTTTTCAATACTGTGCAAATAACTGTCTCTCATGACAATCTGTTGCACTTAGCCTCTCAGTGTGCTATCACGAAATGAAAAGCAAAACAATGCTGAATTCCAGCGATGCTTGTGATTATTATCCCATTGCAAAACTGTTTCCGCTTGTCAAAACTGACATATTGACTGTCTAATTTTCAAAATAATCGAACTCCACTGTGATGGCATATGTTGTTTTGTGCCTCTTCAATGTGTGCATTATTTGGGCGTTCATTACTATAATTTACTCCTCCCCAAAATCAGAACTGGCAAAAGAGTACGTTGATGATTACTAAACTGAGGAAGCCTTGATACTGTGTCAAGTAGTATGTGGAAGTTTACTGGGTAGACTTGCCTGAATAGAAATTATTAGCGCTGAACCCACAGCCTGTAAATCCCTTATTCCTTTTTTAGGCAAATAAACTGTATGTAGCAACAAACAATATTGTTGAAAAAGCACCAGATAAAATTAAAGCTGATACCTTAGTGTTTTCTTTAGGCTTAAGTTCTGTCAGTCATCCTGCCCTTTACCCATCTTGGGACTGAAAATACCAGTGTCTCGTGAGCTGATCAGAAATTCTGCTACAGTTCTGATCTTCACCAAGCCTTTCTCCCTTAGGAACTTGTTGTGCAGGAAGGGGAGAAAACTGTGTTGATTTGATACTCATGAAACTTACAAGAAGTTGAGAAACTTTTGCCTTGTAACTTCAAAATATATTTTTCCTATTATGTACCTCCGGTATAGTGCATGAAATACCTCATGAAAAATACATTTGTCCTAATTAGTTGTATTTTCAATGTGTCATGAGCACCCATGGCCATTTCAACAACTTCTGGAAAAGCAGAAGGAGAAATCTCACTTTACATACAGAATTTCATGTATGAGTTGCCCTATATCCCAATACAAAATTATTGACGTTTTCAGAAGGGACATTTTTTTTTCACATGAATTCAGAGACTGTGGCAATGACTTAAAGACACCAGCTTTTTCCATTTGGGTCTACTTTGGGAAGTGATTAATAATTCAGAAACTATGAGTCTTTTGTCCCTGTAAGTCTCTTCACAAATGTTTGCTTTCAGTCATGCGTAGACAGTGCTCTTGGCATACAGAGACAGAGCTACTCTGCATTTCTTCATCTTTATTATATCTTCCTGTAAAAGAGATCTAACTCTATCACCAGGAAGATTTTTTAAATGTGTGGTTGTTCTGCAGCAAAGACATCATTCTGTTACCACTTTTCCTCCATGTTGCTTGTGCAAGGGAAGGTTCTTTGTGTAAGGAAAAGTTGTATCTAAATGCCTCAGTGCTGTGTTTTTCAGTAACGTGGCTTTATAAACCAGCTACTTGCAACTTACCAAACACAGGTGAAAGCAATCTCTATGTTACTTATTGTACCTTTTTATTTCTCTAAGTTCTTTTTTTAATATCTTTGATATTGAAATTTTCTCCTTTTTTTTTTTTCTTTTTTTAAAAAAGTATTTGTTATTGTCTGGTAAAACAGCAAAAGATTGAAATAAATCATCATCACATTTAAAAGAAAATGATACTAATGTTGAATTTTGGACATGCTAACCTACTTCAGTAGATTAAAGAAAAGTCGTGTAATCATTTCACATTAATTAAAATTACTGATGTTAAATTATATCCCAAGCAACAGTTTTTCAGAAACCTCAGACAATTGTATTGCAGTTTTATTTAACTATCATAAATCAGAGAAGGTTTTTTCTTGTTTCTTTATATCTATTTTCAGAATTTATATGGGATACTTCTGTCTTTGACGGAGTGTTGTCCTCCCATACAGTCACTTGCACGTAGCAAAGTATATAACATTGCCACTATATAACTTTTGTCATTCATTGATATAGCTGCAACCCTAAATGAGAGGAAAAAAAAAAAGTAAAAATTCGTTGCCTCTTGATAAGAAAGTCTGCTTCTCTTTCTGACATTTTCAACATGCTTCTGGTAGAAGTGTTAGAATTACATAACTTGAAGATTAATTTATCTGGAAATTTGCAGTACTTAAATACATTCACTATACATTCACTGAATACCTTTGGGTTTTGGCTTGGTTTTTTTATATTTGTTTGGTTTTTAGTTTTCTATTCCAAGATTAGTTCATTAAAGTACTAATAGTGGCACTACTAGGTCACAGTACTCACCATCCGAAAATCTAGCTGGTTGTCTGTGTTAAATCTCTTTTGGGCCTGGATGTTGCCTGAAAAGTGCAGCCTACAGTACAGGGGAAAACTGAACTGAGGTTTAAAAAAAAAACCAAACCAAACACTCTCTAGAAAATCTGAACTAACTTCACTTTAGTATAGATTTTTAATCCTAGAAAAGATTTGCATCAGTGTGGACATCAGATTTTTTAAATTTCAAGGTTCATTTGTGGTTCATATAAAGGACATCTTAAATCTCTATTGTATATATACTTCAAAATGGTATATACTTAAAAAAAATACTTTGTCTTTCTAACATGGCAATCACCTAGCCATATTCTGACTTGTCTACAGGCCAGCATTTAGAGATGCACTGTGTCTGCACTGATTCATTCCATGTATTAGCATCACAGATATAGCAGTTAAGCCATCTGGTCTTCACAACTTGAAATAAAGTTGCATCAGTAGTGTCTTACTCCTGCAGAGACTCTGTTTTAGGTCCTGTTCTTCTAACACTTAGAAAAATTGATTTTTATTTCCCTAGTAGCTTTGAAGATTCTTTTTCCTGCAATATTAAGTATATTTTCCTGCTAGAATAACTTTTATCCACAAGAGAACATTCCTACTTTACAATAATGGAAAGCATCTTAAGACGGAAAAACAAGCACAAAAGTTGTAATCGTGGAAACAAAAAGCTGAAATTAAAATTGGGGTTGTCCAAACTTAACAAAACATGTTTAAAAAATCACAGAACAGGAGGCTTTTTTGGCATTGCGAAGAGCTCCTATTATTACAAAAACCGAACAAAAGTTACATTGAGGCTAGAAAATGCACCTCTGTCCTATTTTTTCCGGCAGGAATGAAGTTACAGAATCACTTTGCTAATCTGCCAGTGTCCTACAGCTAACTTTCGAGCAAAACTGTCCCATGTCAACCCAACATGCATCAAATGAGATTAAATTCCCTTTAAGTTACTTGATACTGAAAGACATCAAAGGATACATCCACAAAAAATGATGTTATAAACACAACAGAAAAAAGCTGGAAATGGAGCTCTTGCCTTCTGAGGCATCAAACCCCATCATTTTCTTCTGCTTAGGTACTCTAGGGCTTAAAGAATCATAAACTTTTCAGTATTATTTCATACAAAACATCTCCTGTGACTTTCTGGGACTTAATAAGTTCGTACTACAGTCCTGTAATTCAGAAAAGACCATCATCCACACAAAAAAATCTTCTGGAGAGCAGATTTCAGTCATTCTGGTGCTTATGGATTCTTCCTCCCTTCTCCCCCTTCTGCCTCACACTGTGCTGGGAGATTACACTTGCTGAAACTCCATCAAGTAGAAAAGGCTAAACAACGCTTTTACAATAGTGCTTAAAAGATTAGGAATGTGCCAACTGTGAGGATTTACATTTAAACTCTAATTCAGCTTTAAAAAGTAATTCTTTCAGTAGAGGACACACACACCAGCTCGTGGGTTATTGAAGATCTCAAATTCTGTATGACTCATTAGAGGAAGAAATGAATAGACTGGTGAAAGTAGATTTCCTACATTGAGAGTTCAAAATAGACCAAAAATCTATGAGGAAGAATTCTCTGATATAGATGCATCTGAATAAAGAGCCATTTAATCTGAATAATTAGAATGGAATTACAGTATTGTATTTGGTGGAGAATTTCCTCATTCCAAAACATCTGGGGTCAAAACCTGGTCTCCAGGCTGGGAGCTAAGGCAATTTTCAGCAGCATGGGGGATATTTGGGTCAAGTCCTTTCATTTGCCAAATTCAGCCAGCTACACTGAGACAATGTCCTTCCGTACTTTCTCAACCTTTTCAAGTGTAAAATCTTAAGTTTTGATTAGAAAATGGCCAGTATCTTGTAATTCTGTTATGGTGACGTTGTTCATAAAATTCTGACTTTATTTCAATCCAGATCAGATTCTGAATGTTGAAAGACTAATATTGAACAAAATTATTTATCCTAATTTCAGTCTTATTAATTGTTACAGGAGAAAAGATGATAACGGCTAGTGAGGCTTGTGTTTGGTTGGGTTTTTTTTTTTTGTAGTAACACCACTTGCTACTACTGATGGTGAACTACAATTTACTTATTGATTTGTGATGCTTTCCCTCATTATATGAAATACATACAAACATCAGTTTTTGAAAGATGTAACAGCAGCAGTGGCACAATGCAGACATAAATAAACAGCTTTTTTCAACAACTATTTCCATTGACGTTAATACAACAGCATTTACAGTCATGAAAATACAGTTCTAAATGCAAATCAGAACATTAGATCTAGACTAGGAAAGTACGTAAGAACTTGCAGGTCTGCTCAGAAGATTGTTTCCGCACATTTAAGCTTAAGTATTGCTTTTCCCTAACAGTATATAATGCATTGTTTATTGAAGAGAAATATTTTTTAATTCTCTAGATACTTTTCAAGAGCATACTGAAATAATAACTTCTTTTGGGTATTTTACACTGTATAACATAAAGGGCTTCAGGCCTCAAACTTTTAGGTTTTAATTGCACTTTATTGCTTGTCACATTCTGTTTATGCTAGGTCTTTAATGAACACGGCTGCATTTCTCAGATTACTGCAATTTTTTGTTGTTGTTTTTGCCTGCACAGATGCAGAATCATTGCTCATGGTCACTTTCTCTCTAATGACAGTTATCGCAAAGACCTTTCATCTTTTCCGGAGTGACATGTGCAAGCAGTAACTGTTATTGGAAGAAAAGTATCCTAAATCATGGAGCACTGTTTAATAAAACCACCAAAACCAAAACAAATAAAATCTCATAGTACTTACAGAAGAAAAACATAATAATAGACAGGAATATGGTTTGGTCAGCTCATTACCATACTGGGTTTGATTTTTTATTTTTATTTTTTTTTCGTATGGAAAATAATGTCTTATCAGGCAGTGCTATAGAGCCTTCAAGAGCACATCCACCATCAGTTTTTTAATTGAATTTTTGTGTTGAAAGAAGCCTGAACTGAACAAAGTGTCAGATGACAGATTTAGGCTACGTATGGTCTTGGCAGAGAAGGAAGGACTCTCTCTTATGTTTTATAATATGATTCTGCTCTATACTCCTTTCCCCTAGAGAAGCAGTAGAACTGATGGAGACACAGGATCTGAGGTCCACCTTCAGCTGATCCAGAGTCACTTCATAGTACTCCTGGAAAGTAAAAACAGTGAAGAACAAGAAAATATCTCTAGACAGTCATTCAAACTGTATCTCCTTTAATATAATAACATCTTTTAGTGAAATTCTAGATAGAGTATATTCTTGCAAGAATAGCTGTTTGGCATAGAAGGATTTTACTTCCTTGTTAACAAGGAAACAACATTATAGTGTCATCAGCACACGTGCTGAGTGTGCACTCAGTCCCACATAATATAACATAATGATGTTCATTTAACAGCGGCTAATGAAGGCACAAATTTTTTTCACTTCTAGATTGAAAAAAAAAAAAAAGCCCATTTTACGATCAGGCTTTTGCCTCCAAAAATTCCACGGGCATTTCAAATGTGAACTGAGTAGTTGGAATACTTTTCCAATTATCATTTAGGAGAGCATTATTAATGAATGTAAGTTCAGCCATGAACATGCCTCAAGAAATAGGAAGACTCTTCTTGAGTTTGGTGTTTCACTTTAGGTAACGGTGTATCAGTCTCTTATATTGATATTTTGCTAACGATTCAGAAAACTTTGAATGATGGTGTCCATTAATTATGCCATTATATTATCATTTATGCTATGAAAAATTTGGAGGTTCTCACAGATATAATACAAACAACTTTAATTACACTGGTAGTCTTCAACTTGATACCTTAGCACAGTCACCTTGGCTTGAGCTTGATATGAACCATATACAACGCAAGTAACACCTTTGATAATTTTGGGATATTTTTGGTTTGTTTTCAGGATGTAACTAGAATTTTGTATGGGGTCTAGATAGCAAATCTATCTCTCCTCATCAGCTGCAAGTATTCTAGTTGGGCAAGAGGAATTGTTATTCGTGGAAGGCAGAGGAACACTTTGTTCTAAACCTATCAGCAGTAGTGGGGGAAGCACAGTCACTGGGACGCAGCTCTATCAGCTCCATTGTGGTAAGATGCCCACTCAGCCTTGGCACAAAGTGGAACTTATGCAATGGGGAATCCTTAGATGTCTCGATTTTTTTCCTCCCTCAAAACTGATAAATAGTTGCATAATGTGTTTTTTGTTCTTACCTCACTGCTTTTCACACTGAAATTTCAAACCAGGGGCAGAATGTGTCCCTCCATACTGATTAAAGTGAAATAATAAATGTTTCTGACCCTTGCCACATGTACCTTCTGGACCTGAGACTCCTTTCTATACATTTTTATATGGTCATTCACATGAACTATTGAAAATCTGTCCTGACAGTTTACATGTGCCCGAAGACATGTTAAATACCAACTTGAGGAACATCAATATATTTTACTGTCTCTTTTTCAGCTTAAAACTAATATTGTACAAGTCATTTGTATGATAGTTTAGTAATAATTGCACAGTAATTTCAATGTGTGTGTCATTATTTTAAAAAATTCTTCTACAAAGAGACGTATGTTTTTAGCTTGTGTATCTTTCACCTTCAGATATGCAGACGTTTTAATGAGAAAAGAAATATTTCATGCTGTAACGAAGAGCTAGATTTTAGGAATTTTAGTGCCCTGCATAAGCACTTTGTGCTTCGCCTTAAAACTTAGTTGGATTTTTTTTCTCCAAAGTATTCTGAGGAATTTAGGTATTCAATATTCTTTACAGTCATGTGTCCTGTTGATTGATGATGCCCCACTCAGCAGAATGAGCTGGATCTATAGAGCAGATAAACTGGTAAGCTATGCTTACATGTCTGTAAAAGCTGCTAGTCTTCCACTTAATATGGACTACAGTATAAGTCACTTTTTCACAAAAGTGTTTTTGAGCTGGTTGTTGGGCTTAAAGCTCCAAAAGGACTTCAGTAGCAAACCCCCAAATTTATATCTTTCAAATCACCATTCATTTACCCCGTTTCCTAGCAGTATTACTGAAAATGCTATCCACAAGGTTTTCCATTTTCTGCAGCCTGGCATGGATAGGTGCAAGCTCTCTTCAGCCCGAGAGCAGAAAACTTCTCACTTCTGAGGCATTCTTAAGCTAGGCACAGTAACAATCCTCTCTGCTGAAAGACCTTACCCTGTAGACCTTTTCAAATCAAAATTTAACAAGTTATACCTTAGAGCAGCACAGGTAAGCAATTAAGATGATTCTCATATCAGTTGTCTTGGACATGAGATCCCCCTCTTTTTCTGGGTGGTTTGGGTAGGATTTCAGTTACTGCTCATTAGGAGAGTAATTAAAAGAGTAGAGTGTGGGGTATGTGGTATTTAGACATAACCAAGAAATTACAGTTATTATGTAGTGACAATGATTCATCTTTCCCTTAAACTTTGAACGTTGAGAAGTTGACTAAGACTTCAAGGTGCTTTCTACAGTCAAAGGTGTCCTCCACAGCATTTCCTGCTAGCTGATTTAGGTATGTCTCTGACTATTGCTCAGACTTTTCAAAATGTCATCCTCAGGCAGATGAGGAGACTTTCAAAATCCATGTCAGCAGCTGTAAAATGGTTAAGTTTCAATGCTGCCTGAGCACAATTTTGAAGGGGCTTTTTGGAGTCTGATAGTGCTGATAGAACTTACGTGTTTTCTGGGGTACCCCTATGCATGTGAGATGTCCAAGCTTCTTGTAGCATAATGTCTTTAAGATGAAGTCTTCATTTCAAACATTGTACGGGGTTATAACCCAAGATCAGCCTCAAGTGGGGAGTCAGGCACAGAATTCGAAATGCTTTAGCTTGCTCTGTGGTCTGTGTGCTTAGGTAAAAACACAGACTCCTGTGTACCTCTATTGCCAAGTGATGTGAGTTTTCAGATACTTTACTGAGAGTTTAGGTACTGCAAAGCACTAAAGAATCTGTCTCTTTGACAGTGTAGTTCTAATTTCTTCAACTCTCATTCACATCTTTCTATCTTATGAGCCAGAGGCATGTTTTATCCATTTCCATTAAAAATAGGATTTTAACTTTATTTACTCTAGTTTTCCTGACCTGAACTTTGAACAAACACAAGGGAAAATAAGTCTGATGAGAAAAATAATAATTAAAAAAAAAAAAAAAGCAGCTTTAATCCTGAATTAAACTAAACTGAGTAGCAGGCTGTTTCTATTAAGTAATATGCTTCCTCTTATTCTTAAATTACTAGAAGTTATAGTTAAGTATAAGCAACATCATTGCATTTTTTTTTCCCATGAACTAAATTGCACCATTTTAACTGTGTCTGTATAAAGTAGTTACAATTTCTCTAGGCATCTCCAGGCCACAAAGGGTAAAAAGTTAATACAATTTTAAACAGTATGTGTCCACAGCAGGGATTTATACTACTTCAGTGGCTTTTTAACAAATTTATTTGTGTCAAAACAAAAACTGTGACAATATACACTTAACAGAGAATAGCTTGATAAAATGCAGCAAGCAAACTTCTCCCTCCTGTATATTTTTTAATTGTCATATATTACTTAACTATATAATTGTAATAAATTAAATTGAGTGTCAAATGATTAGACAGTCAAATTTGGAAGAGATAGATGGATCCTTCCAAAATGGGGGAAAACAAGATCTCTTTGTGTGTATAAAACAAGAGAAGAAAAGAATGAGTCAGATATTGTCCAGAAATGTAACATTAAAATGTTTAGAAAAGAGGGAAATTTTAAAAGACTTCAGTAAATTACTCCTTTTCAGTGTCCTTTCAGGCAGACACAAAAACAAGCTTTCTCAATTTCTTTTCAAATGCTAGACCCAGTCTTGAATATTTTGTGGAACTCTCATGATGTAATACATACAAGAAGAACTTGACCTTTTGCTTTTTCTTCTCGTAACTTTCTTCTTAGGCCAAAGTCAGCCTGGTCCTCCAGCCTCTCCTCACAGAGCCAGTGCTCCAGTCCTGACCACCTCGATGGCCCTCTATGGAGCCTACTCTGGTTTATAGATGTCTTGGACCTCTGGGTTAGAAATTGCATCACTAGATGTGGTCTAATGAGTGCATAGTGGAGGGGGATAATACTTTCCTGTCAGGCACCTTTGATGTGAAGCCATGTCACTGGCTTGACACAGCCCCAGGAAATCCTGGTTGTGAGTACAGAACAGGGAGTGTTAACTGAACTCATCAGCTGGAATAAGAAAATACATCTGTGTTCCCAAAATCTGCAGTGTTTTCCTCAGAGAGAAGACTACTAAACTGGTAATTGGTGATCTCATGCTCGAGAAATTTGCTGTGGGTCATGTCTTGGCGGACAATACTGACATTTGATTCCTGACATTTGGGCAGTTAAAGTAAATGCACAAGACAGTGTAAGTAAGTACATATATCTTTTAGAATTTATGTATCGATCTCTTGCACTTTCCTTGCAGTGTTTCTGTTCAAGTTTTAAAATACTTGTCTCTTCTGCTTGCCTAACTTCATCCATCATCAGTAACATTGCCTGGTTTTAAAAGTCAGTGTACAGAATCTAAAAAAATATTGCCATACGCTTGTGAAAAATTCAACCACTTGGCAGTGCATATTACAGCTTTTGTAGTATCCTGAAAGATTTACTTATTTATGAGGTTGACATGGGCATGCTTGGTGCCTTATTCTTTCAGCTGGTTCAAATACAAGTAACCTAGGAATGATATATATTTTTATATAAAAATTACTGGCTTTCCAGACATGCCTAATTCAGACATTTTATATTTGCTATAAAGTAGGTACAGTTAGCAGTGAGGTAATTAGACATCTCATTTTACTAAAATCTGCTCTTTAATGTATGCGACATCTGTTCACTTTATTCTAACAAAACCAGACTGTAATTCATCTCTGTAATTATGCCACTAATCATTTCATTTACTTTATAACTGTCTTTTGTCTTTGCAAAAGTGCATCAAAATAAAAAACACATAGTTAAGTTTATTTGAACAAAAAGTGTTGATGATGGTGTCACATGAAAAGTCTTACTTTCAACAATATCCTTCCCACACATTCTTCAAGCCACAATAAACTATATTCTCTAAGCCAGTTTGGAAGCATGTCTCAATGACTGTTTCTCAGTGCCTTATTGTCGGGGATAGTGATCTCAGCATGAGGAGAACAGGTTAGTTGTCTACTGTACTAATTACAGGCCCAGTCAAAGAATAAAATCCAGATTGAGCACTACATTAAAAGCATCTCAGAAACTATGAAAAAAAAAAGAAAGAAAAGGAAACATAGGGAGATAGATACCAAAATAGTAAATTCATACCACTGTTCTTCATGACCCCCATCAGTGGTTATAGCCAACTAGTCAATTCAGTTTATAAACCTTCAAGCTGCTGAAAACCTACTTTTCCCCCCTTCCTACATATTTCTTTTCCAAGGGAATTCTGAATTTTAGCAATTTGACATGTTTTTCATACATGCCGTATTTGTAGTTAGGGCGGCACATGCCTTTGTTCTTTTGACAAGTTTGTTTAAAGAGTTCTCCCACCTTCCTGGTGTATATCTCTTTGTGTTTTATTGAAAGCAATCAGTAAACTTACCATAGCTATACAGTGGTTTTCTCTGGTAGACCATGGCCCTCTAGGTAGTCTAGAAGATCTGTTGTCATATGTAGTCACACATTGTAGGATGGGTTCTGTCTTTGCTATATCATCCAGACATGAATCATCCCGACTCATTATGGTTTGAGTTTTTCTTTATTAAATAAAATATCCAGGGGTAAGACGAAGGCAAAAAAAACAGCTTCAAATGGATATGACCTGAATTCTATGCAATATTTTAATGACTTTTCACTGGTAAGTGACAGAAAACAAGTAAAACAAGCCTGATAATCTAGGCGGTTGATCCCGTACTTACTTTGCATTCCTTTCAGAATGAAACACACCGGTATAACATTTTTAGCTGTTTCAACAATGTAACACATGTAAAGAAGGTCTTCAGTTAACTGAAGTCTTCCAAAAGGAGTTTTGGGGTTTTTTTTTTAGGGCAGGAAGATTGCCTTTTAATTTATTTGATAGCCTCTGGGAACTTATCCTTAGATCTAAACTAAATCCTGTGATGACAATTTTATTTCTCTTTCTAAAGATATGGTCGTGTATTCTTTTGCTAGTCTTAAGACCTTTCTGCTGTTATGAGAAAATTACTTGCATAGGATAGCATTCCCATCACTTGCTTTTCATAGCAGCATTTAGAAAGTCATCATTTTGTTCTTGAATCTCAGCTTTACACAGCAGAATGTGCATTAGTAGACAAATAAACGTGCTTTTATGATGTGATCTGTGTCCTAACTGCAGTCATTGATGCAATCATTAAAGCCGAGCCAATAATTTATTCAATTACTTCATTAATCTTTCAGTTTACAGAATACATCTGAAGAGAGAGAGTCTCAAATTTTATAAAATATTCAGTTTTGTTTCAGTAATCTCTTATATTACACTGCAGTTTTTATGAATATTCAAAACTAAAACTTCAGAGCCTGGTAGAATAGATCAGGCATAATTTTTCTCTTTATTTTGCATAATGCAAGAATTCTTGCTGGAATTTGCCTGTGTAAAATTTGACTGCTGCTAGTCTTTGCAGATATGTATTTTGTTTGCAGTATGTATTTTGGTCAGCAAAGGTTATGTTAATTCAAACAGCAAAGGGGCAAAATTACAGTTATAGTAAATTTGTCTTAGGCCAGTCTAGTATTGGCAGGTGTCAGTGGTAGCTACACCTCTCAGTTAAGTCAGCCTCTTAAAAACACGAGCGGGCGTGGCTGAAAGTATTTGGCTTTGTTGGCCATAGGTACATTGCTGTTCTTTTCAGTGACTCGGGTTATGGAAGAGGTACCATAAAACAATGTGTAGACATAGTGTCACTGGTGGTGAAGTTGAAGATGTCCCTGGTCATTGCAGGAGGGTTGAATATGAATTTTCCCCCATGCTTACACATGAACTTCAAGCTGAGCCAGCCTAGGACCCTCAAGGTAGTGCTCCCTACTATTGCTGGGGCTTGTAAACCCAGATTCAGTGTTGTGTTAACTATAGCTACCTCACCTTTGATTTGACCTTAAATGATTGGTGGTTGAAGAGTTAAAAATGTGAGTATTCGGTATTCAGCTCTATCTATCCAGAAAATCTTGGTTAAATAAAGCTAACATCCTCAGTACTTTTACCAACCTTTTCTTCTGGGTACTATGCAGAGGAAAATAAAGTATTTCAAAGAGATTAGCAAAGCACAGAGAAATAAAAAAAACCCCAAACAAGTAAGACTGAAGGCTAACAAACCCCAACAAACTCCAAGTATTATAGAAGAGGTACCTCTTAGCAATTCAGGAGTTAAATGAAACTTAAAAACTGACATTTTACCAGAGCAAGACAATTGCTTTTAGCTGAAAAAAAAAAATGTTGTTCCCAGAAAGTATGCAGAAAATGAAAGGAAAATGTCTCACTGAATTTTCCATGAAGAAAAAGAAGTTGCTTTCTTTCTTTTCTAAGTTTTGGTCAAAACTCTTTGGTATTTAATACAGGAGGTTAGAACCACATTCTATATTTAGATTATGGCAGTAGGAAACATCTTCTGATTTTTATTTCATTTAATATTTGCTATTTTGTCACAGAATATTTTAAGGAACCTTTCTAGACAAAACCTTTATACTGGCCTCTAACATAATACTCAAGCATCTAACAAGTACAAGCTAATGGGTAGCAAATACATGTGCTGCTAGCATGAAGTTCTTGAAGAAACTTGAAGATACAGTGTTGTGCAGAGATTTACATCTGGAGCTTTTGTGTAACACTTGTCATTTTAAGAACAATGAGGGTAAAAAACCCTGGTCTTTAACAATGGGTTTGCTGTTACTGAAATTCATAAGACCTTGTGCTTCTCATGAAGGGTGTAATTGCCCTTAAATTTTTATTGAATTTGTAATTATCCCATTCAGCATTATCTAGTGCTAGACAAGAAGGAAGGACAAATGCCTTTGATCACACTGGTATTTCTACATAGAAAGAATAGCTGATGAGTATTTATTGCTTATAGAAAACAGGAATAAAACCGAACAATTGAACATACTAATTTAGAATACTCAGTTTTGGACTGTCTCAAATTATTGATTTCAGATCAGTGACTCCATCTACACATCACATGTACTCAAGACCTCATTAATTACAAATTTGCAAAGTTGCATCAGTCAATGCGGCAAGAACAAAACTGCTTTGGCAAAATAACAGCAAACCAGACTCAATTTCCAAGTTAACTAAAAGCCCAGCCAAGATGCACTGACAGTGTGTCTCAAGGACAGAGTTCTATATCAGTGAGATTCCCTGACATCATGCGGACCCCGAACACACATATGTAAGACTGATATACCTGATTTTACTATTTACCTGGAGCAACATTCAGTAGGTAAGGAACTAAAATCTACATTTCTTTCTGTCTTTCTAAAGAAATGTTATTTCTTTCTAAAATCTACAGATTTCTTTCTTCCCCGTAAAAGGACAGAATAGGACAGAAAAGTAACCATACTGTATTTTTTCATAAATTCTTTGGTATTTGCTGTTATAGTATGGTTCCAGTCATGTTCCACACTCTGTCAACTGTTTTCTGCCTTATTTAGAGACAAGGGAACAAAGTGCAAACGATTGTCCAAGGCAAACAGGTGACAGGGTTACTTTTGTTATTGTGGTAGATGTTTACACCTCAGTGATTTTTGCCTCAGGATGTTTCTCTAGGACACTAGAGATTTAGTAGAGAAATTAGTAAATATAAATACAATTCAACCCTTCTGCTTAGCCACGACAAAATATAATTTAAATACTTCATACATCCAGCGTTCATAGTAACTCTTCCAGTCATCTGGAATGAATAAAAATGCTGTCACAAGTTGATTTTTTCATTTTACTCTGTTGTACTGAAAACTTGTAAAGTGCCTGTCATAGAATCATTAAATTATTTAATACCACCTAGTTTCAACCCTGCTGCCATGAGTAGGGACACCTTCCACTAGACCACATTGCTCAAAGAGCCGGCCTGAATACTTCTAGGAAGGGGACATCCACAGCTTCTTTGGGCAATGTGTTCCACTGTGTCACCACCCTCAGAGTAAAGAATTTCTTCTGATATCTAGCATCCTAATATCTAGATCTACAAAAAAAACCCCAACCACTTCCCTACCCTGCCCCTCCCTTCCCTTCCCTTCCCTTCCCTTCCCTTCCCTTCCCTTCCCTTCCCTTCCTTCCCTAGTTCTCTCAGCCTGTTCTTGTAGGGGAGACCCCTCTAATCCTCTTCACAGCCCTCCTCTGGACACGCTTGAGTAGGTCCATGTTTTCCTTAAGCTGAGGCCCTGGAGCTGAACACAGTACCCCAGGTGGGGTCTCACAGGAGTGGAGGAGAGGGGCAGAATCACCTCGCTCGACCTGCTGGTCACACTTCATCTCATGCAGCCCAAGATACATGTTGAACTTCTTGTGCTTGGGATTGCCCTGACCTATGACCAGAACCTCGCACTTGGCCTTGTTGAACCTCATGGATTTTGCATAGGCCTGCGTCTGAAGCCTGCCAAGGTCCCTCTGGACAGCATCCCTTCCCTCCATCTTGTTAACTGCAGCAACACAGGTTGGTGTTGTCAGCACAGTTGCTGAGGGTGCACTCAATCCCACTGTCAATGTCACTGACAAAGATGTTAAACAGCGCAGGTCCCAATAACAACTCCTGAGGAACATCACTCATGGCCGGTGTCCACTTGGACATTGAATGGCTCACTGGAATTCTTTGAGAGTGACCATGAAGCCAAGTCCTTATCCACTAAGTGGTCCATCTGTGAAATCTACATCTCTCCAATTTAGAGACAAAGATGTTGTGTAGGACAGTGTCAAATGCTTTACCCAAGTCCATGTAGATGACATCTGTTCATCTTCCCTTATCCACTAATGCTGTAACTCTTTCACAGAAGGCCACCAAATTTGTAAGACATGGTTTGCCCTTATTGAAGCCATGTTGGCTGTCACCAATGACCTCCTTACTTTCCATGTGACTTAGCATAGTTTCCAGGAGGATCTACTCCATGATCTGCCTGGCACAGCGATGAGACTGGCTGGCCTGTAGTTCTCCCTGTCTTCCTTTTTTCCTTTGTAAAAATGGGAGTTATGTTTCCCCTTTTCCAGTCAGTGGAAACTTCACTGGACTGCCCCAACTTCTCCAATATGATGAATACTGGATTGGGAACTTCATCCACTGGTTCTCTCAGGACCTGAGGATCTCATCAGGTCCCATGGATCTGTGCATCTTCAAGTTCCTTAGAACCTCATCTTCTTCTGCAGTGGATGGGTTCCCATTCTCCCAGTCCCTACCTTTGCCTTCTGACTTAAGCAGTGTGGATGGAGCACTTGTCTGAGGCAAAAAAGTAATCAGGTACGTCAGCCATCTTCATACCCTAGGTAACCAGGGATGCAGTTTCCTTCTGGATAGCTCCACCTTCTTCTTATTCTTTCTTTTATAGCCGATGTACCTAGAGAAGCTTTTCATGCTGTCCTTTATGTCCCTGGCCAGATTTAATTCTATCACATCTTTGGCTTTCCTAAACTGATCCCTGACTGCTCAGAAAATTCCTCGATATTCCTCCTAAGCCACCTGTCCTGGCTTCCACTCTCTATAGGCTTCCTTTTTGTGTGTAGCCTTGGCTGTGTAAATCTTTCAGATGTATGTGGACTTTCCTGCAGCAGGCAAATTAAATAACTGTATTGATTGTTAAAAAAAGTCAGGATTTCTTACTGCATATGACAGCCTCTTACACTATTTTTTCGTAGTGAAAATTTTATTTGCAGTTAGATAACATTTAGGAACATTTACTATTTGTAGCATGACGGTTTTTTTCTGCAAACGAGTGAGAATTTTCAAAGGAAATATGTATTGTTTCTAGGTGTGCACACTTAAGTAAGAAAGAAGCTTTGTTCAATGGCTCAAGTCTTTGGAAAGCAGTAATTTCCAGCCGCACCCCCCACCCACCCCCTCCTTGCCCCCAAACCCTATTCCTAATTCACTTAGTATAAGAAAAATGTATTTTGTTTTTTTGATAATTCTTTAGAATAATATAACAACCTCACTGCACTTTGAGAGCAAGAATTAGCAACATATAAATAAGTCTATTGTTTAAAGTAAAAACATACATTGGAAGGAAACTGAGAAGAAAGCCTTTAAATTTGGTCACAATGATTGAGAAATCATCCAAATAGGTTGACAATTTTAGATTGGATATGTAAACCCAATTGCAGTCAAAATCAAAATTCTCGTTGTCATCAAAGAAAGTAGAATGGGGGTCATCGTAAAGTCTAGGATAAAACCAAAACTGAAAGAGAAGTAAAAGGAGGGATGTCAGCACACCCCTCTATATTCACTGTGTTAATTATAGCTATTGCACTCCAGAATATACTAAAAAAAATGTTAAGGCTCAGTAAGTGCTTAAGAAAAACAGCAAGATATGTATGACATGTTTATGGAGGTCATGTGGCCTGAAGTCCTGCCACACCGCGTGGCTATGTTCCTGTAGTCTTATATGTCAACTTCCAGTGCCTTGGCTTCCTTCCAAAGGAGCACACTGTCAGAGGATGAGTTGCAGAATAGTCCACTAGCTGTGACTGAGGATGAAATTAGGACTTTAGGTCATTGGCTGCATTGTACCAGAAAATAGATGCATAAGATTTTGCATCTTTTATGTGAGCTGCACTACAGACATGCAATGCATGCTGCTTGGTTAGCAAATGCTTGATCTTTCTCTCGTAGTTCAAAGCATAGTGTTCTGACCTTAATTAAAGATATGGTCATTCATTTCATATATTTCTGTGTGGTGTCATGAATAGTATTCCTGATGTGAGGGAATGATATAATCCTTGCACTGCAGATGAGGATTTCAGTAGCCAAATGGAAAACTGATGCTCAGTCTCTGGAAGCTTTTTACCTGATTTGCAGCTTGTATATGAAACACAAACACCTGTTTTATTTTACTGTTTGTTGGGGTTTTTTATCAGAGAACTCAACACTGTGAAATGCTTTCAATCACGAAAGCGTAAGTCTTGATGACTTCAGTAGCAAAGGTGGATGAATCCATACTCTAACTTATATCACAAGAGAATAAATTACATCACTAGAAGAGAGACATGCATTTATTGACTACATGTGTGAAGGGTGGTACAACTAACTTGCTTGTTGTGAAGGAAAAACCTTGTGCTATTTGCACAGAATCACGCAAATCCTTGGGGTGGATTTGCTTCCAACCAGTCATTCAAGCATCATTTAGTCACCTCAGATATGAAGGTTCCTTCTCTCTTTTGTATTACATTAATTTACTTCAAACTTCCCAGCTTCTGTAAAAAACAGGAGATTTTATTGTATTTTCTTTTAATGTGTTTTGGTGGTGATTATTTTAAGCTGATAGTAATACTAAAAACTCCATGATATATTTCCAGCTCTAATCGTAATAACTGCACCTGTCAGTAGGATTAGAGCTTTTAGTTGTCTGTTGTTTGATCTAGGAGATGAAATTATGGTCATACCTGATAGCCATCTACTATTCCTTTTTCTTTCTTCTGCTTTAATTAAAATTACTTTTTCCTTTATATGTGGTGTGCATAACCAAGGTGGTAACAGTTGAAGTATAATTGAGAGTACATGAAAAATGCATTCCCTGATGTGAAGTTCAGTGACATCTTCTAGTCCAAAGCAAAAGGAAAACATTTATTATATGGCTTGTTCAGTTTAGGCAGCTGTTAACAATGTGAGAAAATTTCCCAGGTGTTCTGTAGCACCTGATTTTTTTATATCCAGGCCAGGCAAATGGCGAAGCTATGAAATACTGAAACAAAGTTGGTTTTGCTGTGTGCTCTGGATTTATGCAAGGTGGTTAGCATTAGATTTCATGAGAGGCTTGAGCAAACCTGGCAGAGTATTCTCACCTACTTGAGGAGATCAGCTACTTCTAAGCTAGTGCAAACTGTGATATCAATTTATAGCTTTGTCATCAGGCAAGTGCCAACCAGATTTTTCATGAGGTCAGCAAAAGCATATGAGTGATGTTAAAAGAAACAAACCAACCCAAAACCTATTCCTTCCAGAGAAATGGAGCACTTTGTGTGTGAGGTGAGAGGTAGGGTATTGCTTTTTCCTTGTCACTTTATATAGTTTCAATTCTATTTCTATTCTATTCTTATGATAGAAATATTGTATTATACAAACAGACTCCCATTAGTTGTACTTCATTATAACAATCCTTAGGTGTCTCAGATGATTCAATCAGCTGTGACGTGACTTGTAGAAATTAAAGCAAGTCAGAGAGTATATAGCAATTTCTTAGAGCTTGTCCAGGAAGGTTACTAGGTCTGTTACATTGAGAATTTCACTTTCCAGAAGTGGAATAAGTCAGTGGAGTGAAATCATAAAAAGGCAATGAAATGCATTGGGATAAGAAGGAAATTGAAACTAAAAATAAAGTAACTTTAACTTCAAAAGCTGACAGTATATATATAAAATAATTTGCTTCTTTCACCTTCTTGAGCATAAATTATTCTTCCAAGGAGAAAGGACCCATAGATTGAAAAATCTTCAGTACGTATAAGCAATAGATGTTGATTCATCAATGATAAACTGAGCTGGTCCCTAAACAAGTAACAGTGTAGTTGGTTTATGATGAATATAAGCTCCAAGACATTCACATAACATCCCACAGGTGCCTGAATGAGTATCTCACTGCATTCTGAATGCAGAAGTAAAGGTATGGTGACAAATATGTCTGCAGTTTTACTTCATCATATGATGGCTGTTCAGAAGGAATTGCAGGTATCACTTTTTATTATTATTATTATTGCTTACTTATTTATTAAAACTGACTTAAAAAGCATCTTGTCCCACCTCAAGGTTTGAAAGAGAACGTGCTTGGAACAATAGTTTCTTTGTCTACCAGTTTAGGCAAAGCGAAGAGTAATGAGTGGCTTTAAAGCTTTCGCAAGCATTTACGGTTTGACACTACATAGAAATGTTAGGAATGTCAGTTTTAATCTACCATTGCCTTTTCAGTAGAATGCTGAGGTGTCATAAATTTCAGGCACTAGCCTGGGCAGTACTGCAGACTTGAGAAACACATTCTGGTTCCCTAGTGTTGGTTCAGCACCCTAGAAAGAACAGATTTAATCCACAGTTGTTTATTGAGTATCATTTCTTGAATTTGCACAGACTGCTAATTTCTGATGAAAAAGATTCATTTCACTCAAATACCTATAGATTTACAAATGGTGCATTTTACCTGTATTTAATGAACAACACAACATTTTAACCACCAAGTCAGATCACTGAGAAAAAAATTGGATGCAATAACATTTAAGCCCCTTACAGTCTTTACTTTCCATCTGATTCTCAGGTGAAGACACCATTCTCATTCTTCTCCTTCACCTCACAGAAGCTTTGTCTGTATTTTCTTTGGTCTGCTTTTGATCTCCAAACTCCATCTTCATGCATGTTGTAAAACACTACCCAAGTGGCATCATCTGGAGGCCTCAAATCTATCACTCTTCTGTAGCCCTCTGGATTAGAGTGGAGATGTCTCACTATATCTAGTGGAGGTAGTTGAAGGTTCTTGTAATATCCCTAGAGGAACACCCCAAAGATGCATCCCCACTGCGAACAAGGTTCTGTTTCAATTTCACCAGAATAAGAAAAAAGATGGAATGGAAGCCAGTAGAGGCAAGTCAAAATACGTATTATTTGGTTTAGATGAGTAAAATTTGTTTATCACCAGGAATGGATGTTTGATGGCTGACCATCCTGAATATTCATGGTGTCCAGAGGCAGGAAGTAATTTTTTTCATGTAACGTGATTATTGATTACTCATCACTGTAACAGATCCTGGTTAGCGCACAGGTGAGGTACAACAAATTCTGCCTTGCAGCACAGGCTGATTATCAACTTCAGGTAGGAGCAGATGATCTGTAGTATCTTGTGCCTGTGAAACAGTGGGAAGCAGGCACTGAAATATTCCTAAGTACAGTGAATCAGACTGTTTTACACGGGATGAAACTGGTACCTTGTTCCTGTGCCAAGAGATTCCTGGCACTCCGTTGAGCACTAGTTACTGTCAGCTTGCTCTTGTGCAGGGCCCTGTGTTGTTTTGTTTCATCACTGGGTGCTCAGAGACAGGAGCCACTGGTTTTATGCAGAATTAAAATAATTACCTATGCATTAATAATGCATGTAGCTGTTCTTTTCCACCCACGGCATTGAAAACCTTTGAACTGATTTTGGAAATAACTATTGTGATGTTAAAAATTGAATTATTTCAGCTGTGCAGATAAGCATCAGCTTTTTAAGCAGAATGACTGCAGATGACAGATTAGAGTTTGTAGGATTCACAAGCATTTGGGGAGCCCATTTAAAATTCTATTGTACTAAAAAACTCACAAGATGATACTAATTGCTTCTGACTGCAAACTAAACTATCATATGTCTTCTTGAACTGATTAAAGCATCAGGTTTTTTTAAAGTATCACATAGTCTAATAAGACCAGATTTCAGATATTTCCAGCAGTGCTTTAGCTCTAACCTTGAACAATTGATGTTCAAACTTTTAGTGACCAGGCTGCAATATAACCATAAATTTCTGCTTTGAAAAAAAAAAAGAAATTAACAAGCATTAAATAAGGAACACAAAAAATGAACTGTTTTAACATCCACTTTTCTGTTGTAGCTCTTGCTACTGATGTACTATAATTTTAATGTAATCAAGTATTTTAAATGGAACATAAAAAGCATCAAATCATGTCTGGGATCCTAGGTATGGAATTATGTATGAAAAGATTTTATAAGACATAAACTATGCTGTTAAAAATTAAGAATTTCTGATGCGGGAGTGGAGTGGGTGGGTGGGGTGTGATAAACCCATATTTAAATGATGTCTAATGTTTATAGTGGTTGAAGTAGTTTTCAAAAAAACTTCTTCAAATGATGTGTCATTTACAGTAACAATTATGTTTGATGCTGTAACCACTCTAGACTTGTTACTTGCATTTGTAAAGGTTGCAGAACAGGGATTATGGGGCTTTGCTTATTTTATTGTATTGAGAACAATACAGTATTTTACTTGTAGGGAACTGAATTAATTCCACGTTGGACAAGAAAATTAAATAGTGTGAACTTTTCTTATATACCTGGTTTAATTCTTAATAAGTCTTTACACCTTTGTGGTGACCTTTATCAATTTCCAGGCACCAATAATGGAAATCCAAAAAGGCAAAAAGAAAAATCCTTTCTAGTACTTTGTCATCATAAAGCCAATAAAGAAGATACACACTCACAGACTGGGAATCCTTGCTCTTGCTTAATTGTGCTCTAAGTGCATCTGTACCCAGGATGTTCCTCATGTAAAGACACAGGAAACAATAGAAAGAAAATTGAAGGTGTGTATTTTCTCAACTAATTGAGAAGGCTATGGATTATGTAAAATTTTATAGGTGAGATGCACTTCATTATACAGGTAAGCTTCAATCAATATACATTTCCTGTATTTGTGCTGGCCCACCAAAATTAAAGATAGGTTGACACACCTATGATACTAACTCGTGTAGCAGATGATCACTTATTGTATGCAACATCAGTGTAGAATACAAGGTAAGTTTTCAACTTGGACTATGGATGTTTATTCAATAGGAAAGGGAAGAGGGAAGGAAGAAGATGTGAAGAACTGTAGTTTCAGATATAATGAGAACCTTCAAAATGCAGGGTAAACACATGCTACAATTTACATAGGTAAAACTGTCATTTTTATGGGTAAAGATTATTCAGAAACCTTTACCTTTAATTCTACAAAATACTATTTACACAAAATGTTTGTATTCTATATTAAAACTACAGTCTCGATCTTTCTCAAGTGTGCAGGCAGGACAATGAAACTGACATTTGATCTATGGAATGTGTAAGTCTGTAAGGAGTTGAAAATGAAACAGATGTATAACACTCTAAGCATTTTCATTTTATTTTAGCTTCTAAAGGCAGGTTCAGCTACATTCTGAGTTATTCAAACTAATAGAGTACAATAACGGATGATGCTTTCTAATAAAACTGAAATAATAAATCAGGGTTGCTGTGACTTGTATATTAATATAGTTGTTATATGAAGAATTACTGTTTTTGTTTCTGTAGACCTGAATGTTTAAAATCCATGTATTTAAGGTGAAAATACTGCATCTTGATCTGAGAAAATTTCCAATCCTTTTAGAAAAGAATAGATTTTTACAAAGAGCCTTTATTTAAAAGCATGTGGTGGCATTTTTGTACATACAAGTTGTATTGCTGACAAAAGGATCACCAAAATTTTACCCTGAAGCATTTTAATAATGTATTATCTCTGTTTCTAAATTAACACAACTCCATACCTTTGTTTTTGTATTTCAAAACGTGGCATGGCATAATGTAAAATAAATTATATCCTGACAACTTCAGAGTACTTGATAGAAAAGAATTTTCTTATAGTATGACCATCGCAGTCCTCAGTGGTAGTGAAATTTGCAATACATCATTCCAGCTTCTGCATGTAGCTTTGAAATACCATCCTGTCCTCATCTGTGATTCCATATAGCCATACACTTATTACATGTATTTCAGCGACTATTTTCCCAGCAACATGAGAACAACCATCCTTTCTCATGCCGAGGTCTACAGCCAAAATGAGTGAACAGAAAGTGATGAAGGAGAGATTGTTCATTAAACTTTGTGAAAAAATTTAGAAGAAACTGCATGAGGCATGTGAAGATGTAATTGCATAGTAGGCTAGAGTATGAGTCCATTAGATACCAGCTCTTTCATTACAACCACCTATTCACGTACCATATTGAATTACAGATGCGGAGATGCAGATGGGTCACTCCTCTCTCACTAAAAAAACAAGAGCAATTTAGCCCACATTTGCAGGAAATACAAACAGCTATGCTTCGTGAAATAGGTAACTGGTGAAAATTCACTTTTTTCATCCATATTTTGGTCTCTGTACAACACTATCCTGGGTCCAACATGGTGGAACCGGATG
>NW_010397098.1:0-12734 GCF_000710305.1 Buceros rhinoceros silvestris
CCACCCCTGACACGGGCCGTGTGTCCCTAGCGCTCGTTGGACAGCACGTGAGGAGACAGCAGGAGAAGCTCCAGGTCATCCATGAGGGTGAGTGAGGGCAGCGGGGCATCCACAGGGTCTGGGCTGGCGGGGAGCAGGAAAGACCCTGGAGCAGGCAGGGAGATGCGATCCCTGCCGTGACTGGGGAGGCGTTCCTGGGCTCCCTGCAGACCCAGGCTCTGACCGTGGCTCTGTGCCGTTCTGTTCAGCCCTCCAAGGCATGAGAGATGACCTGAGCCCCTCCATCTCCAAGCTGGCAGCTGACACCCTGCTTGTGCTGAGCGCTGCAGGGGAAAGTCGTGCCTCCAGCTCCAGGCTGCAGGTGCTGCGGGACCAGCTCGACAGGGCGTGGAGGAGGCTGTGCTGTCTGCAGGGCTGAGTCTGGCTGTGCTGCTGGAGCTCTGGATCTTTGCCAAATGACGGGGTCAACAGCAAGGACACAGACACCAAGCTAAAAACAAACATCTATTTTACTTGCGGTTAAACCAGGAAAATAGAGTAAGCATCCATCACCAATTGCCTTTAATACGTCACCATCTCACTCCAGTAATTAATTCCGTATGGTCAGATAGATTGTACTATTATTCCTGTTTTCCTATGTGACATAATAATGTCAGTTAAACAAAGCATCACTGAGGTAATGCTGGTCTCTGTATTATAGTATATGATCTTAAATTGAAAGCACAGTATTGGTCCATGACAACCAGAAGTGGGATTCTTGAATCCAGCTGAGCAGCTGAAAAGATGACATTTTAATATTGATGGTAGAACCAATCGAGAACTGAATGTGGAAATAAACACAGAGCTGCAAATGGAGAAGGTAATTAGAACATGCCCTAAGTTAGAAATCAAAGTTACACACTGTCATAAACTGGGTTTGCTTTCACCATGTTGTTACAAACTCCAACCATCTGTTCCTTTGTGGGGATGGGAATGCTCTGTCATTAACAAGAGTTATTCATGGGAGAAAATGGGCTGCAGCAGGGTCTGAGGTGAGGAGGAGGGTTTCC
The DNA here is from genome assembly GCF_000710305.1 of Buceros rhinoceros silvestris. Taxonomy (NCBI): domain Eukaryota; kingdom Metazoa; phylum Chordata; class Aves; order Bucerotiformes; family Bucerotidae; genus Buceros; species Buceros rhinoceros. The sequence continues at coordinate 1,050 of NW_010397098.1, forward strand.
ACTTGGTTTGTGGGTTACTAAAGAGAGCTTGCAGAGGACATGTGCGTGTAATGCAAAGAGAAGGGATGAGCACGCTTAGGAGAGCACAAACTGAACGTATATAATTTTTCACCTTTAGGCCAAGGATGTGCAAAACAGAAAATTGCTTTTGCAGCCAAGATGATGTTTTCCAGATTTGAAAAAGAACAAGGAGGAGGAGGGGAGGGCCATCTCACATTTGGGAGAATAACTGGTACAATTCGATGTAGAAATAGGATTTTTCTGAGCTGTTTCTGAGTCAGTCAGACAGGCATCTGGATTAAAGAGTTTAAATTTAAGATTTAAGAGTTTAAATTAGACAATGCAGATGTGCGGGGGGCTATTCCTGCTTTGAGGCATAGACTCATAGAATTGTTTTGATTGGAAAAGTCCTATAAAATCATCAAGTCCAACTGTTAACCTACCACTAAATCATGTCACAAAGGACTGCATCTACACATCCTTCACGTACCTCCAGGGATGGTAACTCCACCACTTCCCTGGGCAGCCTTTTCCAGTGCTTTATAACCCTTTTGGTTAAGAATGTTTTCTTTATTAGGAAAGAATAATAACCTAACCTAACCGACCTAAACCTCCTCTGGTGCAAAATCCTACAGACTGGGCTGAGGATCCAGCAGGAAAACCTTCCTACCATCTGTTACACACGGGCATGAAGGGAGCTTGCAGACTGCAGCACAACAACCCTCAACTGCTCAGGATATATATGATGCACCTCAGTGAGTGCATTATACCAATACATTGATATTGGAGGGTTTTGCAATAGAATTGTACAAGCTCATAGAGCAGAGCATTATTAACTGCGTAAAAGGCATTTGTTGGTGTGTTTTTCTGAGCTGAACCTGGTAAGTGGATTCTGCAGCTGTCCCCATTTCCTCCTCATTGCCTTTTTGTCTAGTGGCAAATTCAACCTGCTCCATGGCACCTCTGTTGCCATATGCTCCATGGCATATCATTTCATGCCAGTGCATCCTCTGAGGTAACAGCAGGACTCCCACGGAGAGCCCATGGGCTTGGGATACCCCATGCTCCTGACAGTCCTTTGCTAAGCCTGTGCAGAGGCAGGGTCACATGTGACAGGGACAGACGTGACAGGCACGCTGGCTCACCTTCAGCACACTGAGCAATGCAAACTGGCAGTCTGCAGATAAATAAAGTCAGCAGCCACTTAAAAACTAACATAAATATTAAGCTGTACTTTCAATGGCCTGGCTCACGTTCTCAACCACCTATCCCAGATCAAGAGATGCTTTTGAAATTCTTGCCTTCCACGCCACCATTTCTGAAGCCAGTTCGTTCCACAAGCTGGAATTAGGGCCCTCCCCGTCAAGTCAGTTGTTAGTCCTTCCTCACATTTCTCTTTCCGTAGCCTGCTTCTGACCATCCATCCTGCCTTTGACATCGTTCTCCAGAAGTATCCCACTAACAACAAAGTCAGCTTACACATTTAGGCAGGGATCGTGCCTAGAATGTTTTCGAACTCAAGGCCCCCCTCTCTCCATACTGGTGAACCTCTATCTTTTATTTCCTCTTTCAATTCATATGACTTAAGCAATGCTTTCTATCCAATGTATCTTAAGGGAAATGTGAGGTAATTGCAGGGTACAACTTAGCTTGCCTTTTGGCTCTTTTCATCTTATCCCAATGCTTCCTGACCTCTGAGGCCAAAGATGATTTGAGTTAATTTACAGTTACTTTGCTGCGAAGCAGCCTGGAGTGCTCACACAATCAGTTTTGATGTTTTCAATGCTGGAGGAAATGTCCTCCAGGTGACAATAACCATGCGAGCCACTTTTTGTAAATCTATGTAAGCATGATTGCAAACACTACCTAGTGTCTCACAGCGTTTAACGACTTGGTGGAGTACCATCAGGCTGGCACCCTGGAAAAAGGAAATGGGAAGTAGTATTTTATCATAATAAAGTGCCGGAATAAAGGGGTCTAAAAATCTAAGCAAAGAAAATGAGAACTAAAACTACCTCATGACATTATCTGCATTTCTGAAGTGTGATGAAAACTGTAAAAAGAGCATAGAGAATCGATGTCTTCTGCTAATAATCCTATATTTCTACTTCAGAATTATTTTCCTTCCTCTAATATCATACTGAGAACATTAGAGGAAGTTGCAGCAATAAAGAAGACAGAAGGACATGTTCCGCTGATTTAATAAAAAAAATTTTTTTAAAAATCGATTTTATCAATATCAATTCAAACACAATATCTTTTGGAGGAAAAATAATTTATGAAGAGAGACACAAGGAAAGAATATGTATTAAATTAGAGCCAAGAATTTTAAAAATGTGTAGCTGGTCTTACTTCAAATTAAAAAGCGATGTTAAATAATTTCTATTTTAATTTATAAAACTCTCTGGGAGCTGAATTATTTATACACTGTACTACTGCAGAATGTTACCCAAACATTTTGCACAGATGAAAATAAAACTAATGCTACACTGTTATATCCAAAATCTCAACACTATGACAGCTGTCAAGAGTGATACTAAATTTTTTGGCATGTTCCTGTAATAAAGAACATCTCTGGCAACTACAGCTAGAAAAATATTTGCTTCCGTAAGAAAATATTCTCCCAACCAAAAGGCCTCTAGTCTGTGATTCTTTTCAGTGCTTCTCCAGCCAAGAGGTTTTACGTTTGCTGCGTTTCAGTTGCATTCTTACTCCCCCAGGTTGTGAATCACCGTAAATCTGCATTACCAACCCAGCCCTAGGGGACACACTGAAGGAGCAGAGCGTGCCTGCCACTGCATTTTCCCATGGGAGGAAAACCCATACGTGGAAAAAAACCTGTGAATTTATAGCTATGAGCTTTCTCTACATCACCTGGTAGCAAGATGGGATACAATTCTCTGTTGAGGTGTACAAGGCATGCCAGCCTCTACTCCAGAGAATAACCTAGAAGCTGTAAATAAACCTCCATTTTCAATATCTGTGGAAGGAAGAAAGCAGACTGTACCGCTGACTCATGTCCTCTGGCCTCCCAGCAGCACACACAAATACTCAAACCTGGGACTAGCTCCTGGTGTTCTCCCTCCCACCTCCAATGGTGTTCTTAATATTGTGTTAGAAACAGAAGTTACCCATCACTGTAGCTCTGCAAGGTATCTGTTGATGTGTATTCTGAATGAGATGGATATACTCCACGTGAACTTAAACAGGGACAGAGAGCATATCTCGGACAGCATGTGGAGCATGTCCTAGGGACTCAATCTACTAGGAGCTCCAGGGCACTGTCCGTGGCTATCCCTGAGGCTGGTCCTGGCTCTGATGAATACTTGGCACTCACAGCCTCTTCAATCAAGTGAGCAGAAGGCTTTCCCTCTGTGTGTCAGTTATGAGCCCCCTAACTTTCACTCCTATCCTACTTCAGTCAGTCAGTGGTCTAAACAGTGCATCTGTTATGGTCTTGTTGAAGGACATTGCCCCTGAATCCTCTGAATGACAGCAGGAGTCTTTCCAGAGGAGAGTATGAGAGTGTTCAAAGGAAAGGTACTACTTATTCAAATATCCTACTTTGAGCATGCAATAATTTCTTAGAGGAGAAATCACAGTAGTGATTTCAGAGAAGCAGGGTATTTGCTTTTTTAGATTAGAGTAGAAGCTTCTATTTTTCTGCCTTATCATTTTCAGTGCTTAAAGTTTATTATAACAGTGACTATACTCCATACATGGCTGAATGGCAAAGGTAAGTTTGGGTGTGTAATAAAGTCCACTCTACAGCAAGGCCACAGAGAAGTCTTGGTGTGTAAGGCTGTTGATCCTGTCATTGCAGCATTTCACGGAGATACCTGCAACCTGTGGCAGTAAGCACTGAGCTCCAGCGTGGCTGGGCTATCTGACTGCCTCCCATTTCCCCTCTACATCTCTTGCAATCCCACCCCTGCAGTGCAGCACCCCAGCTTCTCTGCAGCCCCTTGAAGGTTTAAAAGGAGCAGCAGTGCTGTGGAGGAAGAAGCTTGTGTGTGGACATCTCTCCCTTTCATCCCTCTTGCAGTTTTGCTCAGTACTGGTTTAGCGTGGAAGTATGGCCCAGTTTGGACCGAGGAAGGTACTCCACTGGGATGAGTCAGGAAAGCTAAGAATTGCTTATCGACTGTTGGTGTATCTTTCTAGCAGGAATTAGAACTGTGGAAAATATGCTACTCTCTCTGGGAAACTTAGCAGCCGAAACCCAGCTGCAACACTATCGTGTGGGAAATCATCTCTAACTGGTCTTGTTTTCTTAACTCTAACCAAAACAGTAGCTGTGTGTGGACTAACCCCTTCTATCCAACCACAGTGCCTTAAGAGATGCATGCTGTCTGTGTGACAGAGACGCTATCCAATCACCATGTAGCTAGTCGGGTGGACAAGAGTCTATAAATTGAGATGTATTGTAAACAATAAACGAGCACGATTTCTAACCACATTGGTATACGATCTGTGACTCGGGCTCCGTCCGCAGAAGGATCCCTGCAACAATCGACAAAACTGATTCTAGGGTTTTCTGTAGTGAATTTATGCACTGTCCCTTGTTCTATCAGGACAGCATCACTCCTAGGAAAGAGAGTGCTCTCCTGGGCAGGAAAGTATTAAATATTGAAGTTGGCAATATTAAAGCTGTCAAGAAAGCTGTTAAGAAAATGGTAGCAAAGAAGGGAGGAGATATTTGGAATCCATTTTGCCTAGCATAGGAGCAACTGTTCATTGCACTTCCCTGGGAAAAAACAAAACAATGAACCTGGAATTTGCTGAGTTCCACTTGTTCATCACAGTTGTGTTCATAGTTGATTGTTTAGTAAGACTGTAAAACAGAGCAAAAGCTTTCCAGTCCACAATGTCACAGAACTCAGTTTTCCTGAGGACCATCAATATAGGAAAACAGGTGAGGTAAGAGCAGGTATAGAATCCTTTTCTTTTTTTTTTTGTTCCAAATCTGTGAATCTTTTTCCTTAGTTTATTTTATGTAATATCTCTGAAGACAAGCATTTGCCTAATGTCTTCCTTAGTAACAAAATGCTGCTTTGTAATTAGCAACGCTAAAGGCGTTGTCACTGTTGGTGAGCCACAGAGCTTTGTTCGGGAGTGATCAGAGACATTGGACACTGCTGACGCTGGGCAGTCAGAGGCAAAGAGAGGAGCAGAAATGAAAACAGAGGCAATGGGTGCTTATGGAAGATCGTATGAGGATATGAATGAAGTAAAAAATGTAACATGATGCACTGTGAGGAGATGTGATGTGCTGATTCATCTTCAGATTATGCTCTTTATTAAGAGTAAAACTATGATAAAAATAAGGATACAAGAAATAAAAAAAATTATTGGAGAAGATGATCGTCTATCTGGTAGGAATTAGATTTCATTAAATATAGATTTTATTGAATTTATATACGTTCATTACACGAATCTGTAATGTCAAGTGTGCCTATGTATTACATGCAGCTAATGTATACAAACACAAATATAAACAAATAATAAGCACTAGTTATTTATTTCAGGAGAGACCAGCTCAAAGCAGAATGCAGCTGAAGAGATGTGTAAGTTTCCAAGGGAACCTGCACTGTCTTCCATCACATCCATTTTATATGACCAAAGTTTCTTCCCTCATACCAGTGTAGTTCTCCTTGCTGTAGTGAATCCCTCTGTGTCAGTGGCACGATGGTCGCATCGTAAGCAGATTTTTAAACCTTCTGAGATCAAGTCAGGGGCTTGACATTAGGAGGAAGACCTTGATCTTGATTCCCAGTTTTATAAGAAGCTGGATTAGAGAACGGGATGAAGGGATGGTTATTCTGAGCTGCCAGCGGTTACTGATTGGAATTTACTAAACTCCTAAGCCTCCAAGTTTAGGTGTATTTTAGTGCTATATCACAACTGAGGGGTGAGGGAAATATGGATTACTAGTAGAAGACCTATTCTTACAACAAACTCTTTGAACACAGCTAACAAAGTGGTTTATTCACATACAGTTTTGTGCAAGATCCTGATGTGAGAACAGAATTCAATATGGCTGAAGAGTTTGAGACTGCCCTGCAGACATGCACAGAATCTCTGAAATTGTTTGCAAAGCCACTCTCCAGCACCTCAGAAAGGTTTTGTAGGATTTGTGGCATCTCCGCAGTGACCATAGAAAGACAAGCCTTGCATCCATCTTTAAAAAGGGCAAGAAGGGCAAGCCAGGAAGATACAGACTGGTCAGCCTCACCTATTTCCTTGGAAAATCATGGACTACGTCCTTTGGAAAGCTGTTCCTGGGCATGTGAGGGAGAATGAGGTTCTAGGGCCAGTAGGTGTAGATTTTCTATGGGTAAATCATTCCTGAACCACTTATTTTCCTTCTGTGATGAAAAGACTTAATCTGTGGACAAGGGGAGAGCAGTGGATGCCATTTATGCAATGTGGACAAGGCCTTCAGTGCCATCTCCTGTAGTATCCTTGTATCCAGTGAGACACTGCACTCTAGACAGAAGGGATGAAAAACTGAAGCGATGACTAATGGATCATCACACTCCACCTGGAGAACGGTGATAGTTCCCCAGGGGCCTATCCTGGGATCTGTCCTTCTGAATGTCTTTATTGGTGAGCTAGAGGAGACAGTTATACCCCCTCAGCACATCAGTGGATGACATGAAATTGGGGGCGACCTGTTGATATGGTGGAGGGTAGGGCTGTTACCCAGAGGGGAGGCTGGAGGAATGGATCAACAGGAACCTCATGAAATTCAAAAAGGACATATGCAAAACACTGGAGGAGAACTGACCCCAGGATTGGAGCAGGCTGGGGACTGACTATGCGGGGAGTAGCTCTGGGGCCCTTGCTGGGCAGTGGGCCAGATATGAGCCACCAGAGTGTCTTGGCAGACCTGAAGGCTAACAGCACCCAGGGCTGTGTCAATGGAAACAGAACCAGAGATTGAGGGAAGTAATAAGGTCGAGTCACCGTCCTTTACTGATCTCTCAGGAGACTGTATCTAGAATACTTCATCCAGTTCTGGGCCCTAGTCTGAACTCCTGCTTTGAACACAAGACCTTCTGAACCCCTGCCAAACCTGAATGATTTAATTATCCTCATATGGATGACTGGCTACATGACCAATGTAAAATATACCCTAAAAGAGAAGTAATTGGATTTTAAAGGAGCATGGATTTGATTTTATAAGTATCAGTAAAGGCAATAACTGCCCTCAGAGTTTTTGTAGTCTATTTGGAAAGTGGTTTTCACTTGGTTGCTCCTGGTAACTCGCAGGTGTAAGAGACAATTCAGAACAAACAGATCACAAAAGCATTGCTGTCCTTGCATCTACAAGGTTTTTCTCCCTAGGAGTCTGCATGCGCAGTGATGAAGGGGATGCTGCAGAAGTCAAGCAGTGAGGCGCAGAATCAGCCGTGATAACCGAGTCGATTCTGACAGCAAATTCCATAGGCCTATCTTTCACCAGCCATAGGTAATACATAAAAAGATTTTTTCCTTATGAAGATATATTCTCTGCAATACATAGTCTTCATTATCAACAGAAAAAACCAAAAGATGCAGTTGAATTGGGTTATTTTATCTTCATAGGTACTAATGCTTCAAACACAGCAACATCAAAGCTTTTGTAATATTTGTTTGTCACTACAAGATTGAAGAGGGACTTATCGATTGCTTGACAGATTTTTTGAAGATACCAAACGATCTCTGTCAGGAATATTTGAAAATAAGCTAAGGCTCTTAACTTTGGTGTTACAGACCAGTCAAAGGAAAGTGAAAGTAAACATTCTGCGTCTGGTTAGCCTGGAGAACAGAAGACTGAGCGGGGATCTGATCAATGCTTATCAATATCTAAAGGGTGGGTGTCAAGAGGATGAGGTCAGTCTCTTTTCAGTGGTGTCCCGTGACAGGACAAGGAGCAACAGGCACAAACTGGAACACTGGAAATTCCATTGGAACACAAGGTAAAACTTCTTTACTTTGAGGGTAGTGGAGCACTGGAACAGGCTGCCCAGAGAGGCTGTGGAGTCTCCTTCTCTGGAGATATTCAAAACCCACCTGGACATGATCCTGTGCAGCCTGCTCTAGGTGAACCTGCTTTAGCAGAGGATTGGACTAGATGGTCTCCAGAGGTCCCTTCCATGTCCTAGCATTCTATGCTTCTGTGATTTGCTGTGATGCCTGATACCTATGGCATGGTAACAGTGACTTCTTTTGGAATATTCTGCAGACTATGCCAAGCTCCTGTTCTGATCTGCCTGAAGATTTTCACATTTGTAAGATATCTTGGTTTGTCAACTTTGAAGAATGCAAAGTGAGTCACTTCCTTGATGATGCGTCTGTCTTAATCCAGAAGTCTGTAGAGCCCTAAAGAGCTTGCTAGTTTCCACCAGATATTTTTCTACATTAGATAAGACTGTCCTACTGCAATTTAGTTCCTTAAAAAAGATGAATGTCAGAAAGGTGAAGATATTCTTTCACTGCATAACATTTCCCTTTCACAAGGTGGCGAATATCACTTTATATTTCAATTTTACAACAGTCCTATCTTGTATTTCTGCAGTCTATAATGTACTAATTGTAAGAGAACCTAAACCAAAGGTTTAATAGTATCTAGTCAGGTGCTTATCTACAAATATATCATAAGAAAGCAAAACAAACAAATATCACTAAACCATAAGCAGACTCCATTCAGAGCTAATAGTAGCTGTTTTCATATTTTAGCATCAGGAAGAAAATCCTATTGAGTGAGTGCCAATAAATTGCTGACATTGAGGAAATAATGGTCATTCAGGAATAACATAACACCAAATAAAAAAATATAAAGGTTTTCATTTGCAGTGGTAGCAAGGGGCTTCCATGAGGTATTTTGATAAATACAGGATGCCTGAGCGTTGCAGTGACTTCAATCAGTTTTTACCACAAAATTCTGTAACTTTAGTAAGCTTTATAAATGGAACACGTGTTCTTTTTTTATTTCTGCATGTGAAGGTTTGGGGTAGCTTTACTGAGTTCCTCAGTTAAGCAACTATTTCATCAGCCTCCAGCTAGAACTTTCCCCACACAGTCCTTCCTCTTCCCTCCAGGAGAGGGCAGTTCCCAGCTCGAGCAGAAAAATAGTTTTTGCGTGCACTGTTTTGGGGACATCGATCATCACATCCTGACATGGCCTTATGGAAAGAAAATTATTCCACGTAGTTTATTTTGTCACTTTCTGTGACTACTGTGTTCTGCGCTCCTTTGGAAAGCTGGATCTTTAACACCTGGAAAGGTGTTAAAGCCAGCAAGGTTTCACAGGCATGTTTCCACATTTTCAACAGGTCTGAGTAATGTCAATTTGGTATTTTCTCCTTTTAAGCACATATGATCAGAGCCTGAGCATTGGACTATTGCTGACACTATGTTAACTTGTTTGCCAATCTGGCTGCACCTTCTGTCAGTATTTGCTAGTTTAGCATAAAGCTAAAGCAGCAGCTTCCCTCCATATGGGTGGAAAACAAGGGTCCACCCCATCAGTCAAGTTACTCCATGTTTAGAGGAGGCATCTTAGCAAGATCATGCCCATTCGTGGTGTATTGTGGGGAGCAACATTCATGTACGTGCCGGGTGCTTCACTGTATGTCTCAGTTGGCGATGTGTTCCCTCCTGCTTGGCAGTTCTTCACCCCACTTTGCAGACAACTCTGGCAACACGTAAGGAAGGTACCTACGAAAAGCTTTTTTGGCTAACACATATGCTCACCTGAAAGAAACAGTGTAAAAAAATATTCTTTCCACTCTCAGCTGTAAAAGTTAAGTCCCCCCAGTCTTCTGATTTCCCTTGGTGTATTGTTGCAGTTATCTTGAAAATAAGTGATATTTGAAGCCTTCAAAGAGGCTTGGCCCTCCAAAGGACATGCTGGGAGGCAGCCAGCAGACCAAGAGGATGGCAGGGAAGTAACAGCATTGCAGACAGTGAGGAAACCACTGCTTCAAGATGAGCACAGGACTCGTTTTATGATATGGTTGAGAGGAACCATTTCAGAGGTGCTCAGTGGGAGCACTGGGTGTCTTTGAAGAAAATTTGGTAGACAACTATAGATGGCACAGCCTCAGCGATTAAGAAGTTCACTTAGAGATGAATAGGAGGAAACCTATAGAGCAGTCATTAGGTAAAGTTAAGCCCAGATCCACAGGCAAAGCACAAAAAAGTGACCCACTAGACTGGGGCAGACAGACGATCTTCGCAAAAGGCATTTTACACCCAGAGCACCTTTTACTCAGCCAGCCCTGAGAAATCAGGATGGGGGATCAGAACAAAGGACTTCCTCAGCTCACACCTATTTTGGATGTACGTCTGAACTCAAGGGAACAGTGTCCCTCATTCTGCCTTTCTATGCAGGGGAAGGTGAGGAACTTGACCAGCTCATTCATAAAGTCCTGGTCAATTTACACTATAGCAGTCTCAAGTCTAAAGCTGAAAATTCATGGAGTTTTAGCTGTGGTGGAAGCTCCAGTTATCATATTTATCATATTATCATATCTACTCTGTTACCCAGCGAAACTACTGTGTTAAGAAGTTTTTATGATCTGCTTGATCAACACAGGCCTGGCTCTGCCACTCCTTCACTCCCACCTATGGTTTATATTCTGGTCTAGGTGAAATAACCTAATCCATGGAGGTCAAGAACAACTCCCATGCCTCAGTTCTCCGCTACTTCCTTCTTTGCTACTCACTCATTCAGAGGCAGATTGAGTAGTGAGTTCTTTCACGCCCATTATTTAATAACCTGACGTGCAAATGCTTCATGATCAGCACACAATGTCCTGAGAAATGAAAGGAACTAGTTAGTTCTGTCAAGTGTGCAGATGGACTTAAGGTCTTGAATGGGGAGAGAACTTGACATTTCTTCAGGTCAAAACCACAAATAACATTTGGAATGTGCTTCTCAAGGAAGGTATAAATGTCTGTAAGAAGAGAGCAGCAGCAGTTTGCCGTAGGTGAGTATTACAGAATCAGGTGACTATTGACCTCCAAAGAATGGAATAAGAAGTGAGCCTGTGAAAAACAAAGTGCACCTTGGAATTCAGGAATTATCAGCATGAAGCAAAAAACATCAAAAATTGAGTTAAATCAAGATTTGCAGTGGAGATTTAAATAAAAAGATAGATTTTTTTTTTTTTTTTAATCTTGTAAATGAAAAAAAGGACTTTGTGGGCTGCTCTGCAGTGAGGTTTACAGGAAATCCTGGGCTGTCCCAAAGTGAAGGGGGTGCCTTGTCCTACCTGGGCTATCAGGAAGCCAAAGCAGCCACTTTTTGAAATGGACTTTTCCAGCTTCATAGCTGTTACAGATGTCTGGTTCACGACTACAGTACCACGTGTATTTAATTTCAGAAACTGTGTCTCAGTCCTTTTTGTTTCAACCTTATTTGGATCCATAACCTTTCTAAGCTGCTGTAAGCAAGTTTGAGGGACAACTCATTGACTCATGTTCCTGTGGGACAGCTGCTTGGAGAGGTGGCTGTTCCAGGATGTGTAATATATGATCCCTTTTCTTGGAGCCATGTATCTCCTGCTGCAGCAGAGATGTTTTCAAAGACCAAAGGATGAAGCGAGAGCAGATTGCAGCATGAAGCTGAGGACCTCTGGCTTGTGCAGAGGCCAAAAGATTGTGTTGAGGATCAGATAAAGGCAGGTGTCTCAG
>NW_010397098.1:12833-19964 GCF_000710305.1 Buceros rhinoceros silvestris
GGAAAGAGTACTTGCCTAGGGACCAGAGGGGATCAGGCAGAGTATGCTGCCTTTCAGACATGGACTTAGCTGGAAACGAGAGCTTGCCCTTGAGCATATCTTCAGGAATGGGCAGGGGGAAGTTACATATTATATACGTATACTCACATCCATGGCAAAACAAAAGAAATATTTTTATTTCAGTCTGTCTTTCATAGCTACTGATTTTTACTTTAAATGTTGCAATTTTTAGTTCAAATGATACTTGCCTTTTTAGAGTTTAAAGGTTTTCAGTCTTTTGAGGGGACCTTACTATATGAAGCAGTCTAGACAAACCACCATGGAGTGCACAGGTAGAGTGAGGCATAAATGTAATACCCAGTAATACCCAGTACTGCTGTGGACCTCACTATCTAGGAGCATAAGGAAGACAAAGCTTTGTAGGAAGGCATAATGGTCTTTCAGGAGACCAGCTGGTAGGATTGGAAGACTAAGAAGATTTTGAGCACAGAAGCCCTGGTTTAGGTTGCGAAGTGGCTTTTTTTCCTGTCCCTTCGCAGTTTCAGGGACTAGTGTACCTCAAAACTCATTTGATTTTTGCAGTTTTACCCGCTGGGTTAATACAAATGTAGTATTGACTTTACCTCACTCAAATAAGCAGGGCTTTGCTCCAAGGCTGAGGATTATGAGTGATATGAGACACAAGCACGAGATTGCACTTGAATGAAATCACGCAGGGTTTTGGTTTTTTGGTTGTTGTTGTTTTTGTAATAGCCACACTCATACAAACAGGATGCTGCTCTTTCAGTTGTGGCGTGTATCTTGAGGGTAGAGCTGTCCTGGCCAGAAGCCACGCTAAGATCTTTTTAGAGCTGAAGTTTTCATTAGCTCACCGAGTCCACAAAGCTGTTGAAAGAACTTATTGAAAGACTCTGTTCAAATGACAGGGATTCAATTAAAGCTGTGACATATACCTACTGAAAGAGGGTTTTTTCTAAGGTGCTTAGTTGCCCTGCTTTGAGATAAAAGGTTTGTGCTTCCTGAGGACAGATGCAGAACAGCTCTTAACAGAAGTGAAATCCTTTGCCTCGTAAGGATGAAGCTTCAACAGAAGCTGAACCTTTGCCTCAAACCTGCTAATGGGAAAGAAGAAAGAAAAAAGAAAGAAAGAAAGAAAGAAAGAGAGAAAGAGAGAAAGAAAGAAAGAAAGAAAGAAAGAAAGAAAGAAAGAAAGAAAGAAAGAAAGAAAGAAAGAAAGAAAGAAAGAAAGAAAGAAAGAAAGAAAGAAAGAAAGAAAGAAAGAAAGAAAGAAAGAAAGAAAGAAAGAAAGAAAGAAAGAAAGAAAGAAAGAAAGAAAGAAAGAAAGAAAGAAAGAAAGAAGAATGTGTTGAGCTTCTTTGTGTCTGACAAACCCAGCTGGGAGCAGCAAATCATGAAAGGCAAAAATTTAGGCTGGAGGTACAGACACTGGGAGTCTGGGGAGGAGCTCAGTGACTGTGTGCATCACCACCAAATCCTCCCACAGCTCCTCTGGAGTGGCAACCCCCACATTTGCCAACTGCCATGGGGGAAGCGCCAAAGCAGACAAGAGTGCAGAGATGCAACCTGCAGCCAGAGGGAGAAAAGCTGCTTTCTAGAGAATAAAAAAAGCTAATAGGAAAAAGCACTGACAACATTCCTTGAATGTATATTGTATTTACTACGTTGCTTAACAAACACCGTCCCATTAATAGAATGAATTTGATTGACTGTTTTATTTAAAAACAGCAATTGTTATTAACTGTGAATATTAAATAGCAGGGAATTTATTCTGGGGCTTAAAGTAATTTCTAAGAGCTGGGAGCAGGTTTATGTTTGTTTTTATTCACACACAGAAACAGGGAATCAGATTTGACACTGGTGTATGTCACTATGGCTGAAATGGCGTTACTGTACTCAAGGATTGCACACGTCACAAAGCAGAGAACAATTAGATTCAGGTTAAGGGTAACTCAAACAAAGGGCTTTAGACGCTTGGACAGGATCAGAAAATTTAATTGGATAAAGCAAAAAATTGAGCTAACAGATCTAACCAATCCCTTGGCAATGCTCTATGTCAAACTTCCTGACTGTTTACATAATGCAGGAGATGCCTCGCTTAACAGAGGGTGAGTCGGCTTCTCCGCTCAGCTAGTGGAGTGTGCCGCGGTGTAGAAGAGTTGGCGAGGTGATTCTTTTTTTTCTGTGATATATTTTATGACCTATACCAGAAAACACTGCTAAGTGCACTTAGTGATTGATTTTAAAAAGAGAGAGGTGAAAATGGAGGTAAGGAAAGATCCCAAATGCCTTCATTGCAGTATGAAAAGTTTAAGACAACAAGCTCAGAGACTGCTTTCCTTGCAGTGTCTGGGACTGTGCTGATGGGGGGACCGTTCTGGGTGGCTTCCCGAGGCTTTGGGGGATGGTTCACAGCTCTGAGGGACTCTTACATAACAAGACTCATTAACAATTGTTAGCAAGCATTCCTCTATATTTAATCTATTTTCATGGAGGGTTTGTTATTATTAGCTTTACGTGAAATTTGGCAACTGAGCTACTGGGAAACAGTAAGTGCGCATCTTCTGCTTGAGCTGAGCTTTGTCTCAGCCAAGAGTCAAAATAAGTGGAAGGGATGATCATGTCCTGCCTGTTTGTACACTCAGCCGTAAAGTAGGGATACATCAGAGGACAGCAGCCCAGATATACCTGCAAGGATTTTTTATAGTCCTGTAATAGGATTATTGGAGGCTTTTCTGATGGCTTAGGATTGTGTTGAATTCAGTGGGTTTAACACCAGTGTGATGGCTTAAGATTTGGCGAGGTTTTGATAGTGGGGGTAGAGGTCGCTGCCTTTGTTTGGTGTCATTTTGGTAGCGGGGGATGGGGCTGCCAGCATGGTCCCTGTAAGAAGCTTCGGGAAAATTTCTCCTCTCAGTTCCAATTTGGCCAAGACTGCGCCGATCAGCACCTCTGTGACTAAACCTGTTTAAGAGCGGAAACTCCTTTGGGAATGCTTTTGGTTTTTGGAGTACTCTTTTGTTCTGGAGGAGGTAGAGAGAAGGAGAAGCAACCATGCAGTCACCCAGGTAACTAAGGAGAAGGTCGGGGGAGGACACGCCACTACAGCCATTTTCCTTCGGCCCATGGGAAAACAGACAGGCTGCAGAGACCCCTGATGCAGAGAGAGAGCTGGGAATCCTGAAAAATGACATGACTTTGAGGAGGGTTGGTGCCGGGTCAGTTTGACACTGGAAGAACTCATTCTGGAGGGAGACACCCACGTGAACCAGAGATGTTCATGCCAGACTGTCTCCTGTCGGGGGGATGCCATGTGGCTGCAAAGAGCTGTGAGGAGTGTTTCCCATGAAGAGCAAGCAGCTGGAACAACGGAAAGATCTAAGACCGACTGCATGTCAGTTTGGTGTTTGCCTGCCAGACCCCAAAAAAGACTTACACTGGAACAGTTTTGCAAAGCCAGTAAAAATAACAGTTTATTAAAGCGACAGATAGAACAGATTCGGAATTGCTGTTGATAAATGCACTAACTGCAAGAGGCCTAATAACTAATATATAGTAGCAATGCTAGCAAAAAGGAACTGTCTTGGGTATTTTCACCGTATGGTGAGACCGCAAGGCATCCTTGTCTTGGGTGGAGGAAGAGGAGTACAGCCTATCAGCCATCTCTGCAAAGTCTTCAGTCTTTTCCCCCCAGCCATGAATTACTCCTCCTGGCTTTTTATACCCTAACTCTGTGTGTCTCCTCCTCTTAGGTGACGTTTGACGTGATTTAGGGGAGGAGTTGAATAACATAGTCATATATGTTTAGCGGGTACTGCTTTTGCTCTTTAGCATATTGAGGGGTGTGAATTTTAATATTAATTTTGCAGTTAATTAGGTAAAGGTCGCCATTCGGTCTCTAGGACCTTCAGTATTTGCCTTCTTTGCTTCGCCAAAACAGAGCCATCCTATTTCCACAGGACTCCCCCTTTCAGCCATTATTTATGCCAGCTTAAGGAATCTCCACTCCTGCAGATAACATAGAAATCTTGTGCTAGAAAACATTTTGTCGTTTTATGCCGAATTCCCACACTGCACCCCTCCATCCTGTGTTTCCCCCGCCTCCGTTGCCCAGAGTTGGGTGTGGAGAGGTACTAAAGACAGACCCAGGAAGAAGGAAGGGGTGAGGAGAAGATTTATTTAAGGTCTTGCTGTTCTCTTTCTGTCCTACTCTAGTTTGATTGGTGATTCAGTTGTAGTTTTGTTGTTTTGAATTAACTTGATTTTCGAGACAGTCAGGTCTGTTGAGTCTGCCTCTTGCCCATGACCATAAGCCGTGAGTGAGCCCTCACTTGGACCTTGCCTTGACCCTTAAGTAGTTTGTTGTGTTTTCTCCTCTTGGAGAAAATAGGATGACTGCGTGGTGCCTAGTCACCAGCCGTGTCTAAACCATGACAAACAGACATTGGGAAAGGTTAGATGTGATTGCTTGTTTATGCAAAGACAGAAGTAGCTGGTGAACATAACCAGACAATTTTAGCAGATTGCCCATATATTCTTTTTCGGAAGTAAAATAATTCTTTGCAGCAATTTTACCAAAACAGTCTTCATTGTTGAGAAGAGGATGTAATTATTGATTTGTAAGATTTGGATCTGTAGGATACCATTTGTAACTACTGGGTCTGTTTTATATGATAACGTACATTTATAGCATAGCTGCTGGAAGTGTTTTAACTGAGACTGCTTAAAAGGGATACGAGTGACATTTCCCCTTTGTCTAATTAGCAGTGAGTGTTAATTCTTCTGATAGTACAGAGCCAAGCTGTTCTGGGAAAGTGAGCTGGTTTTGGTCCTGCTTCATATCAAACATTTTTCTTTTTTTGAACTCCAGTTGAAGAACCCCAGGCCAAGTTCTCATTTATGTCAGCTTAAATGAGAAAAACTAAAGAAAACCCAGTGAAGAACCAATTATATAGACTTGTGAGAACATTTTTGATCTGGTATTGTTAAAGATCTGAGCTTCAAAGATGCTAAGCGTGTGCAGCTCCCACTGACATCCTGAACACTGCAGGTGATTGCTTTGCCATATCACCACTGGAGTCGGCAGGACTTAACACAGTCATAGGCCTGCTCTTTCTTGCAGGAAATAGGAATTCTTTTGCTTTCCAGAGTCTTTCTTAACTTTGAAGTTTAAATTATTGCTTTCCAGCATTGACTCATGATTTTACTTATCTATGGATAAATTTCTTCTGAGACTGTATTCCTGTGGTCAAAGCCCTATAGGTTTCATACCTGTTAAAAGAGCTCTGCAGTAAGTGATCTCATATATTTAGGAAAGGGAAAAGTAGGGGGTGAAAAAAAGAAAAGAAAATAATAATGCCAAATTTTCTCCCAGAGCTAGGCTATTGCACCAAGTAAATCTGGCACTTTGGAGGCAGAGCTGTTGGGTTGTATGAGGGGCATCGACTTCTCCCAGGACACCAAAATTACAGTGTCTTCACTCTTGGCTCCCTGCCTCTGCCCCTTCTCCATCTCAGCGATCACTTCCACCTCACAACAAGCAAGTTCTCCTTTGTTGCCTCACTGACTGCATCTGTGTCTTCACATCTTATATTAACGCAGCCCAAACATAACTTTCCCACTCATTATTTCTCCCTCTTTTTCTTTTCTTGTCTTGTTTCAGCCCATTTCTGTATTTTCTCTATTTCATGTTGCTGAGGAAACTCTGCCATTTTCCTCAGACAAAGGGAAAACACATCCAGAGCTCTTTTCTTGATGTTCATCCCTTGCATCACTTAACCACTTTTCTCATTTCCCAGGATGCTGTTTCAGGATTAGAGAGGAAAGGTGATAAATGAGATTAAGATAGGAGGCAAAAAAAGTGAAGAACACCGCAAGAACTTCTTTGAGCAGCTGAACATCTCCATTTCTCTTTTCCCAGTCAGGTCCTACGAAAATGGAACCATCAGTCCCTTTGCCGTCTGTTGAGAAGGGAGACCAGCCAACCTGGCCCCCTTCATCACAAGGCGGGAAAAGTGCTAATTACTCTGAAACAGTGGCATGGTGAGACTCACCCCGTCCAAGGTTAAAGTCCTGCTATATGCTGTTACGTGTATGTGAATAACACCACAGGTTTAGGCAAATAAACATCTTTTCTCTGATACAGCTTATCTGCGTTGATCAAGTCGTAGGATCCTAATTTGAGTAACTCAGTGGAAGGATAATTAGCAATCATGCCAGTGATAGTACATTTATTCAAATTAAGTCAAATGTGAGTAATCTCTGGAATTTTTTTTAGCCAGGATAGATGAGAATCAATTAGCAGCCAATTTTAGACTTCTCTGAAAGAGAAAACAAATTCTTGAGGCTTTACATGTTAAGGCCCTGGGCTTCCATAAATAATGCTTTAAAAAGATTAAGAAAACTCATTTTCTCCTTTCACTACTCAGCTGGAAGAAAATGTTTTAATCTAATTGCTTTCCTACCTTCTTTTTCTCTCTATTCATCCCATTCCTTTTGGGTGGGATGTTTGCCCTGCACACCAGGGGTGAAGAGGTGTAGTGCAGCTTGTTGCAGGCAATGGACACTGTTAAGTTTACAGCCACTTGGTTCCCTGGACATGGAAGTTGCTTCTGTTGATTTACAGCCTTTTGTGAGAATTTTTGGGGTATACCTGGACATGAAGTCCTGTGAGACTCTTGCAAGTATTTTTATTCCATGTATCTCTGGCAAAGTGGTATGGGGAACGTGGGCAGAGAGGAACCACCGATGGATGCCGAAGTTGGTTGATGTATGAACTCCAGGTAGGGTCCTGTTTGCAACAGGACCACGTGACGGTGGTCTCCCTCTTCTCAAATGAGACCTTTGTACCTGGCTTTTGTACTGAGCACCTCCACTCAGGTGTACTATAGCCTGCTTGCCCTGAGTTTGCTCTGCTGTGCTGGTGTTTGCATAGACCAACAGTCTTGTACCACAGGCTGCATAGTGTTGTTTTGAGGGGTCTTTGAGAGCAGCACCTGATACTTGCCAGGCCTCACCTGTGACAAGAAACCCTGGTCCCTGGTTGTACCTCCCAAGGGAGGTGCATGCAGTAGTCAGTGCCAACCTTGCACACCAGTGTGCTTCCTGCTGCAG
>NW_010397098.1:20112-21479 GCF_000710305.1 Buceros rhinoceros silvestris
CTTCCTTGTCAGATGCATCTGCTTTGCTGAGGGCTTGGGAGCGGCAGGACCTTCCAGGGCTCTGGGCAGGACGTGTCTGCTGTCTGCATTCCCAGGGTGGCCAGGGCGCAAGACCAAACTGCTCTGTGCTACTGGAGGGCAGCAGGACACACTTTTACCCTCCCATTGGCCCTTAGTCTCTGATCTCTCTACCTGGAAGGCCACCTTCTGTCCCACAGGGATCCTTCCTGAGACACCAGGAAGAAGCTGCGTCTGGGGTGGGCTGCCCTGAAGCTTTTCCCAACTTTGAGGCAGAAAGGCAGAAACAGGACTGGCATCTCCTTCACTTAGAGCCACCAGTTGTTTCATGCATGTGCCGAGGAGCATCCCAGGAATCAAACCAAACAACGCATTAATTAAATGGGAAGATCTTAGAGCAAATATGTTATAGTTTAGTGAGTCCTATCCATTTATTCCTTTATAATATGAAACTATAATACTATAATACAATGAAATTAGCACATTAAAACCATCCTCTTCTAGGCAACGTTTCCACAACGAGTTTTTTCAGAAACTTCTCTCCACCCAATCCTTGATGAACATCCACATGTGCCAATGGTGCTGACACCAGGAAAGTGGGGACATAAGGAAAGCTGAGGACAGTGTTCAGTATTGCTTTGATTTGGATGAAGGACAGCACAACTTCTGTATCAGGACTGCCTCTGCCTGGTGTTCTCTTGCTGTGCTCAGTCCACCCTGAGAGAGCAAACGCTGACTTTGCAGGTCTCAAAGATCTTTAGGGTTTCTTCTTTGATTTTTCTTAGAGGAAAACGGAGTCAAACTTTGTTCTGCATATCTCTATTAACTGCTTTAAGAGAGATCCTCATCTTCAAAAGAAACTCATAAAACATGCAAACAAACATGCATTATTTAAAAGCAGCCATTGCATAATGACTGTGTGCAAAGAATAACAGGGCCTCTAATCATCAGCACCATATCCTGCAAGAAGTCTGCGTGGCTGTAACCCTAAGAGCTCATTAGCCTAATGGGACTAAGAACAGCTAAGCATCATGCTGACACGGGCAAATGGCTTTACATTTTCCAGCCCAAAACTCAATTTTTCCCCTTGCTTGTTTGGTTCAGCCCTGGGAATTTTGCCCCTAAGAGCCAGCTTGGCTCATAACAGCTGGATCAGCTCAGTTTTATGGGTGTTTGAGAAAACTGTTTTGGTGTGTTGTCCCTGGCTAGATGCCAGGTGCCTACCAAAGCTACTCTACCATTCCCCCTCCTCAGCTGCACTCAGGGGAGAGAGAATATATTGAAAGGCTTGTGGGTCAAGATAACAACAGGGAGATTGCTCAGCCGTTACCGTCACAGGCAAAACAGAC
>NW_010397099.1:0-3146 GCF_000710305.1 Buceros rhinoceros silvestris
TGAGAGCATCCGGTTCCTCCATGTTGAATCTAGGACAGGCACGTATAATAAACAAGTACTAGAAGATTATAAAACTATGTGATAAGAGAGAACGCGGGTCGGGTGCAGTTGCAATTTGCAGTATGTAGGTGCCGCAGCAGTTTGCTGCAGTTGTATTTCAATAAAGGCTTTGTGTGCACACAAGCTGTTGTCGCATTGTCCGCCCCGACTATTCGCAACGTGTGGTGACCCACCACAACTGGTGACCCTAACAGCTGGGGAGAGACCCCCCCAACAGAAGCACCAACAAAAAATCCCAGTGAAACACCACATTATTTCATAGAGCTTGCATAACTACAATAAAAATCTGTTTGAACTGACAATGATTCATTCCTATGATTTTTACATGTTTTAAAAATATTCATGTAAGAGCATTTGTGTCTTTGTATCTTCAAAAAGAAAAGAGAACTTTCGAAAGAAAGTGTGCTTCAGCACTTAACCGCTGGGATTGAGCAGCATAACTCATTCATGTGTGATTTAGGCATCCAGTCAGGCAGATGAAGGGATCCCGACCCTCTTTATTGTTTGACTCGGTGTGTTACAAGCATGGGAGATGCCGAAGATTTTGAAACCTTCAGAGAGATGAAACAGGAGTAAGCAGGTCTCACATGTTTTAAATATTAGAATATTCTTCCGTCAGCTCTTTCCCAAGAGTTTATACTGCATTTAATAAGGTTCCTGGGCTCATGTTTAAGAATAGCTGTTTTCTCAGTACTAAAGAAAAGAGACAGTAATATATCAGGTTTATTTCCAGTAATCAGACTTCATCATCAGTTCTATTTTGCCTTATTCACAGTAGAAAATTAAACTTTCTGTCTTCTCCTTGTGGCTTTTATTCTAATTCCCATTGCAGCAAAGGAGTTACTAGAAAAGCATTTCCAGCATAAATTCAAGTGTGAATGCAAAAAAAAAAATCCTTGTTCTGGTTTATGCTGGTGGAAAACAACTCTCTAAACATGGGTATGAAAAAGGAAATGTTACAGAAAATACTACGCAGTGTACGTTTGACGATAACTACATTTAACTTTGTAAGACATATTTAATTTGTGCAGCTTTATGAATAGGTAACTAAAAATGTTTTATAAGCGTAAAACTGTTTATATTATGTTAAGTAAAATGTAAAGATCATTGTACTGACCTGGACAGGTAAACACCTTTCAAGAAAAATAACCACAATACAGGCCACATGCCCGTTTGCTTTGAACAGCACTTCACTCCTGGGAACGTAATTCATTGTCAAATATGCAGTAAATAAATTTTGTTTTCTTAGTGTCTGATTTTTTTCTACTCCTTTCTTGGTTTCCTTTTCCACACTAATTTCCAAAGTTTTTACAAATATCGCTCTTTAAATTGCTTTTCAGAATGAGCAAAAAGCCTATCATACTAATGCTTTGATTGAGCACAGTATATTTCATTACCTGAATTGATTATGACAACCTTTAAAGTTAGGTTTATGGTTTGAACAGAAGCAGTAGAAAATTCAAAATTCATTTATTAAATGAATTTATTAAAAACTGCAACATTTGCTTGAAATTAACTGTTTACCAGACAGTTCACTTGCCAGATATACATAGAAAATGCAAAAGAGATACAGATAGGAAAGAGACAAAAAATGTTTAAAACTAAAATGAAAACATATGACGCTGTTCTGTTGTGACCTTGGGCTCATGAACTTCTTTCAGACAAAAGCAAATACTTCAGCAAGTGCATACTAATGGCACTGGCAAGAATAAAACCTTCACTGACATGTTATGCTTTCATACTGCTGCAAAACGGAGGGAAGTTTTTGCAAAATGGTGCGTCTACATGACAAATCCAACCATTTCTCAGGTAATAGGGGCTGAAATGGAACAAACATAAATTTCTTTAGTTTAAGCTTTACTCTAACTGTGTTACCTCACACAGCAGTGAGATGATGTGGAAGCCCATGCCAGCAGCCAATGATTTGGTTAAGGAGAGGGAAACACCTATCTCTACACACGCTGAAAGAGAAAAGAGTCACTCCATGCTTCATTTCTTGTCAAGTGGATGAGCCAGAATTGTGGAGATATAACAGGCCTGCCATCTTGCCCAGAGCCCTTGGAAGGGTCCTTTCTCCATCTTGTCCACCTCTTAAAAAAAACCCATTCTTGAAGGCATCAGTTACCAGTGACACAAACCAAGCCTGGCACTTTTACAGGGCAGCGTTATGTCTTCAGGCATGACACTGACAATGGAGACAGGGACAAAGCCTAGGCAAGCCTTGGCAAATGTGTTACAAGTGTTTCTGGAAAAAAGATCACACAATAGAAAGGTGGGTGCGGGCTGGATGCTGTAAACAGATTGTTCCAGTGTCAGGTGTTCCCAGGGCAGCCTTGGGACTGATGTAGGAACGTGTACAGGGGCACAGCATTTTCTCCTCCAAACACCCTGTACGCAGAAAGGGGAGTGGCTGATGCAAGACTAGTGAAGTCGGCTTTTTCACCAGCGGCTGCCTGTATGTCAGCACAAGCGGCAGCTCCCTTACCAGCTGGCTTCCAGCAATGAAGCAGTTGCAATGCACCTCCATGGATGCTTATGGGACTAAAGGAACACCGAACCCAGAAAGAAAGGTAAGCTCAGCTAAAGCTGCTGCTGCAACTCCAACTCAGGCTACTGACACAGTGAGAGAGGACACGGCGGGGAAAAGATGGCTCATTCCTTTTCTTTAGTTCTGTTGATTGGTGTTTGTGTTACAGGCTTTCAGTGCATCCTTCCGAGAATCCCACACTGCCATGCAGTCCC
The DNA here is from genome assembly GCF_000710305.1 of Buceros rhinoceros silvestris. NCBI lineage: Eukaryota > Metazoa > Chordata > Aves > Bucerotiformes > Bucerotidae > Buceros > Buceros rhinoceros. Next base: position 2,803 of record NW_010397099.1, read on the forward strand.
TGTGTTTTGGGAACTGTCTCGTCCCACCCGGGGGGTTGTGATGACGTGTGGAAAACGACTCCACAACCTGTAAAGTTGTAAAGTAGGTATGTTTATTCAGCGCTGAGGCACACGGGGGATTCCTCCTCCAAAGACGTGTGCGCTTTCAGGGGGTCCAATTACATTATTTATACAGTTAACTGCTACATATGCATTATCTTTCCAGGAACTAATAAGAATATTATAATCATTTGCTCCAAATCCATTGGCATAGTCCGTCCGTCTCTTGGGCATGCATAGTGTCCTCTGGTGGTCTTCTGTGGTGGTCATTTGATGAAGGCTGGAGTCTTCCTCTTAGATGAACT
>NW_010397099.1:3408-3718 GCF_000710305.1 Buceros rhinoceros silvestris
AGGACTAGGCCTTCATTTACGACTTAGCTGGTCCCTGTCTTCTCATTATTTGTGACTAACTAGTTCCTGCTATCAGTGAGGGAGGTGGATCATTGTGATCCCGCGGAAAGCTGTACCAACTAAGGAGCCTGTTTCTGCTCGGCAGAGCCATGGAGTCGGTAGGGTCAGCACAGGGACTCAGAGGAGCACCACAACGTAACTCTGCTAAAACCAAAGGGCTGAACAACAACGGCCGGTGACTCTGCAGGTACTGGGCACAACGTCTTGGCACACAGAGCAATTTTAACCACAGTGGTTCGGCACGAGAAGA
>NW_010397100.1:0-13335 GCF_000710305.1 Buceros rhinoceros silvestris
GGTTGGGCTTGATCTTAAAGGTCTCTTCCAATGAAAATGTTGCTGTGATTCATAGACTTTGTTTTTCATAAACTTCACTATTCATAAACTGCATTTTCCATAAACTTCATCATTCATAAACTGCATGTCATTGCAGGTGTTATTGACAGGCAAATATTCTAATGGATACATACTTGTTTGAACAAGATAGTACCAGGGAGGAAAAAAATGAAGAACATACTTAGAAGAATGGAACGAAGCAATCAAAAGGCCTCATGGAGCTGAACCTCTGAAAATGTGAAGGATAAATTGAGATGGTTTGGACAAGACTTCACATTTCGTCTGCAAGCATGAGGTACTGGCAGAAAGGAAGAGAGATGGAAAGGAACTGAATTTCTAGAAATTAGTTCTGAAGCACGTGGTAATTTAGAAGTTGAGAGAGAAGGCTGTCTGTGCAACTGTATTACAAATATTTGATATACAAGGTACTCCATATGGAATTGTCATGAATCAACAATACTGTTTCAAAGAAAGGTTACAAGGGGAAGAGTGGAAAATAGCAGTATTTGTGCCAAGGAGCCAGCCTGCAATCCCTAACAGACTAGAGGATTGTGTTTGGGATCTGAAACACACAGACAAAATCACACAAGACTACTGGAAGTACCCAAATATATATTTGACAAACCTATTCCAAACAAAAGAAACCAACTGGTCAGACTTAATTTTATGGAGAGTGCTTAGACAACTGGAGAGGACAACTGCAATGTACAAACAGATAGCAGACTGTAGTTCGGATCCATTCATGGATCTGTAGTGAAGGGTGAGAAATACGAACACAGGTTCCCTTGTTTTGCTCTAGCTGCCAAAAATGTGGGCATGTGTATTATTTATGGTTAAGACATACAAGCTGAGTAAATGATGAATACCATTCAGACACATGCAGACTTGGTATTAATAATGACTTTTGTGGAATACAAACCTGCTCCAGCATATGGTGCTAACAGCACTGTTAGCAAAATAAGTAATTTGCACCCCAAGTGCAAAGGAATATCTGTAACACTTTCTGTAAGTTTTTTTTTTCTTTTTTCCCCCTCAACAGAGTATAAAAAGCATTTTGATGAATCCAGAAAAGTTGAAACATCATGAAATATTTACCTGCTAGTGCAAGTATTTAAACGAGCTATATAGTGCCTCATGCTTATTTTAATTCATACTAATTTCCACTGGACAGTCTGCACCTCTAGTTCCAGAGCTGGAAGGAGGAGGAGAGCTATACAATGGGAAGGGTTTTTTTTGCCAAGGTGTTTGATGTTAGACTCCTATTCCTTTACCTTTGCAGCAATAACAGTTGCTTCAGGCTGATGGACTTCATGACGTGGAGACATAGACTAGTCAGTAAATTTCCACATCTGCCAACACATTATTCCTTCCTGGATCGTCTGCTTTATGACTGCACATAGGGAGTCACTGTCTACTCTTTGTCCATCCCAACAGGAAGCTAGGAAACTATCCAGGACCGTATATTACAGTCTAGGCTTTCTTTGCCCACAGCCAGCAGCAGAATTTGTCTCTGAAGCCAGTAAGCATGCAGAGCATTCAGCAGTTTGTTGGGTGCATGCAGGTGTCTCTGTCTAGAAGTTTGACACGAATAATGAAGTGGAGAAAAGGATATCGGTTACTAACCTTCTGCCTGGATGACCATAAGCTTTTTCTTCAGAACAATTGAGGGATTTACAAGACACAACCTTGGCTCCTGTTTCTGAGTTATGCAGACTCCATTCTGGTTTACAATCATCCAGTTACGGTCATACAGCAAACCCTGGTTTCCCACTGGCCATTCTGTAACCTGGAAAAGCATCAGGAGGGGATACAAAGGTTTAGAAAACGTTAGCTGCATTAATAACTTCATGCTGAAAAGAGAAGAGAGGGAAAAAAAAAAACTGTTAATGAAATACTTTGAAATCAGGAAAACTTATGCAAGGCATAAGTTTATTAAAGGCAATATCAGCCTTCAATAAGATAAACCTTAACTGCAAATCAAAGATAAAGATATCACTGCACAAAGCTGACAAAAAAAAAATGGAGTTACTATAATTTGTTACATATTAACACATACCTTGATTTAACAGAGCTAGAAAAACAACTTTTGAAACACTCTGAAAACCACTTTCAGTTTTATAGTCACGCATTTTCAGGACCTTTATCCCCAACAATTTTCTTACAAAGCATGGATCTTTCATGGGAGTAGTATGAATTAAGGCAAACCCAAACAAACGAAAAGCAAGAAAAATGTGAAATTCAAAATTTTGAAAAAACTTTCATATTTTTCATAAAATTGGAACCACTTTATCAATAAATCCATTTGAGGAAAACTTCCACCACTGTGGTTTCTGGTTCAGATAGGAGCATAACAGTTCCTCCAGATGCCTTTACAACAAAACGCATTGTTGTCTTTGGTATCTGTTCTTCCATTACTTCTATAACACTCTTTACATTCAATAGCCTATACAAGCATATTGTCCTTGCTTTCATGTACATTTTTCTGGTGAAAAGAACATCTGTTACTCATGCTACACAGATGGTAATCTTGAAATCCAAAACCAGAGCAATTTTAGGAACGCCTTTGGGTGACATTAATAACTGCTTTCTTCTTCAGAATTTTAAAATATTAATACCATTCTTTTGTCATAAAGCTGGGCATTTAAACATATTGTTTCAACTCATGTATGCTTTCTAGTCATAGTTGAGCATGGAGAAAAGTTAACTACAGCTGAATTTTGTTGAATTTTTGTAGAGAAGCTTAGCACAGCTCACATGAATTAACTAGTGAAAGACTTTATTAAAAAGTATTTGAGAAAAAGATATGTCAGACACAGCCTGATGCTCTGAAGAAAAGCAAGGCTGGAAGCGCTGGTTAGATTAATTAAAAATCGCATTTTTATTTAGCGTATGCTCTATCCAAAACCCCACAGAACTACAACATCCCATTCTTACAAACTTCTCCAGGATTTACAGGACCCTGCAGCAGTAGCTTGACACTGATGGCCTGACTAGGGAAAGCTGAGAGCAGGCACTCAAACTGAAAACTTAAGGCATTAAAGCTGAAATCCAATTTGGCCACAGAGCCATAAACTCTATTTGGTACAGAAAATGCATGGATAAATTTTATAGATAAGAAATGTATTTTATCAACCTGTTTGATTTATAATATTCTTTAGTAGTTTATTAAGCGAGCATGGATGAAAACTTCAGTCAAAACTGGCAAATTTTGGTCTGACAGTGTAATCTGAAACCACGTTGTCCAAGAACCTCTAACTGTCAGCAGCTGAATGTTGTGAACCTTTGCACCGTCTTTTTTTGGAGAGGAATCATAGCCCAAAGACTGCAATACCAGCTGAAGAACAGACCTTTGTCCTTGCTGGAAACCATTCTATGGAGAGGCCAGTATTTTTTTGTTATCCTGTATAATTAAATTGCAAAGTGCAAGAATTTCCTGCTAACGAACCTCCCTTCCAAAAGAGACGACCGCTAATCAGTCATACATCTTTGCATAGATGCAACAGATCTTTACAGGATTTGACAGACATTATGAGCAGAATAAACTAAAAGAGCAGACAAATGGAAAAAGAGCATGAAGACAATGATGCCTAGCTCCCTATTGTAATATTCAGTTGTTTTGGTTCCACTTTAGGGCTGCAATCTTGTTCAGTAAACAGTTTAAGTGTTTGGTTACCCTGCAGGGGAGGCAAGAGGCTATATGAGCAAAACAGAACACCTCCTCTTAATCAGAGCTTCAGCTAATTCTTACATGCTGATAGGCTTTGTGGGGAAAGCTCAACTGACTACATAGAAGACCAGCTAGTAGATACTTGGAAATAACTAACAACCTCCATTCAAAATACCCCTGGCTGGTACAAAATACCGGCGAATAACTCCATGCTCCGCTCTGAGGTGCAGCACATAACTACAGGTCCTCAGCCCATTTCTCTCTTCCTCAGGTATCTGCCGTTGTAATAAGAATCACATGTACATGTGCCCAGCAGTGGGTCTGTGTCCTCTCATAGATGTATAGATGTCCCCTGTACACTGTCAAGTGTCCTACTTCCTCTCCACTTCTCAACTTACTGTATTGCATATATTGCTAGGAACCCAATAAATAAAGTTGCAACAACAAAACACATGAGTACCCTGCCTTGGACAGTCACAGATGATCACGAAACAGTCAGAGCTGGTTTGATGCTAATACTCATGGAGATGGGCATGGATGAACATATACATTTCTATTCTTAGTACTTGGGCAAGCAACTCGTGCAGACCGTCTCCTGCCATTATTTCAAAGAGGCTGAAGGGATTGTTAAATGATTGCCAGCAACTGAATTAGAGCAGTTCAAGCAAATTCTGCCTGTTCTGCTTTCATCTGAGACACGAGAAGAGTGGTTTAATACGGCTCCTTTGGATTACATCTGAGATGTCCAAGATTAGCAGAAATGACATAGGTTGCAAAGATGATCCACACCGCAGGGGACGAGCAGCAGGAGATCAGTCAGGGAACTCAAATGTCACTAAATACCTATTTTCAGACAACCAACACAGTGAAGCAAAGCAACCAATGAAGTAAAATACGACAGGTTGGCGTACATTGCAGTAAGCAAAACTGTATTAGAGAGCTTCTAACTTGATTTCCTGAAGTTGTCTGGCCATCTCTGACTATCAAGACAAATAAGAAGGGGGAGGATAAAAGGAAATCGGGGACAACATTTTACTGATAGATATTAGCATACAACTTCATTCTCAACATGGCAAGTGGGCTAATCATCCAACATTAGGTCTTCTCTAGCTGTCATAAGCAAGAATCATTGCATAGTACAGACAGTACATGGTATTATTCTATCTGCTTTAGACCATTTTTCCCTTGAAATGTAAAAATATTCATTGCAAAAACATTTTTTTCCTTTAAAACACTTTGGGCTGCATCTTTCTATAGTTCACAGTATTATCATGAAGGCTAACACAATTTTTGAACACATTAAAGGCATCACTGAACAGCTTTTAAATTATTCAAGGTTAAAAATGTTAGTGGTCTTACATATAATTTATCCACCGATAACTAGGAATTTGCATTGTATTTTAAATTAAAAGCTAATTTGTCTTCTGTGTTGAGATGCAACTTTTATAGTTTAAAATCTACTGCATGAATAAAAAAGTTATTAATGTTTAAAGTCCTAACCTTTTTCACTGGGCACACTGCATTATGTAATTATGTAAAATTTATCGATATGAGAGATGTTCGTTTAAAAATGCATGTTTAAAACACATTTTTATGTTGGAAAAGAAGAAAAAAGTGATCTGCAACAGAGGTTACTCCTCATCTCTGCTCATCTCCCTGCTCTCCCTATTTAATAAAATAATGGTAGGGAAAAGAAAGTGTGTTTAAGAAGTTGAGTTAGAATATTCTGCCCTCCACTTCTTGTGCCCTGTGTAAAAACCCCATGGAACAAGACTGAACAAACACCGTCCTGTGGCCAGGAACACTTTATAAAACACACGTGCTGCAGGAACTGACCTGCAGCATGCTGATGATCTTTGTACCAAGCTTCGTCCTACCGGTGCCAAAGCACTCTGCACTCTCATTCTCTCTGGAGGTCAAACACCTCCCATACCAAAATACTTAGAAAGAGCAGAGAAATCAGTTTAGGAGACTTTAAAAAGGAGATCAAACAGCTGTGTGTTTGTACTTACATCCTCATCAAGTTCGTACCCCCTCCACTAATCAAGTCATCTGTCCCTCAAACAGTAAGCCAGCAGGCAGACTTCACTGGCAGACGGGCTGGGTCCTGCACACAGTTAACTGGGATTTTCCACTGCCCATGCTCTTCTAGGCAAACACAGTGATCATGTGCTTACAATAAAGCACATTTACTACACACGCTAGAGGTTTGATCTACCACACCACCTGGAGGCGTGCACTTGAACTTACAAATCTATGAGATTCTGATCTCAAGTACAAGATAAGCTTAGAGCTATGTTATAACTGATAAAAAAGATCAAATTTTTAACTGGGAAAATATTCTTCTAACTTTCCAACAACTACAAAGCATCTAAAGGTATTTTATATTTAAAACATGAAACTGAATTTCAATTCTTGGCTTCTAATTGAAGGCCAAGCAAACTACAAGCTATACGATTATTACTTCTGAAGTCTATGAGTTTACTGAATTAAGGAGATAATTTAATGTTAAGGGTGAGGTGTGTATGACAAAGACCACTAAAAGACTTTCAAAGGAATACATTCCTATGGGATTCAATCTTTTCATGACAAAGCCTAGAAATGCTGGTATAATCAATATTTTAAAAGGCAAAACGATTTTCAGGATTCGATTCCATTTAATTAGATTAAGATTTCTCTAGCATGTTTTGTTTCAGACGCCACCATCCCTTTCAAGGGGATACAGGCTGAAGTTGCAGTATTGACATACACAGGTTTGTGGAGGGTGATGCACTCTACACAGTGGTGCTGTGGGTTCTGGCAGCACTTAACTTTCTATTCTACTTTTAGCCATTGGGAAGAGACCAAGCCATTGCTTGATTTAGAATGAAATTAACTGATTTTTAAGGCTCATGACCAATGGTGGGCTCTAAGTTGCCATTTGCACCTCTTCCATAGGCAGACAATGAGATCAACAACTCTTTCTCAGTCTGGTTATAAATGTACAAAAGATCTACAAGTGTCACTCAGACCTTTGGGAACAAAAACCTGAAGAATGCTTGGTGGACAGGAAGAAGATCATGAAAGCAAACACATTTTTGGGGGGGATTTAATTCAATACTGAAAATAATGAAAAACAATCAATCTTTTGGCTTCATCTCCCGGCCTGCTCTCCTTATGCACTGAAAGCCATTTTTTGTTGTATCTATTAGGTCAACTTCTACTGTTCTTTCACATATACTCATGTATCTTCTATGAACTAAGTGGAAATGCATAAAAAATGCTCTTTGAGAAGAGCAGAAGAATTAAATGCTATTGACAGTCAACTTCCAGTCTCTTTCAACACCACATACTAAAGACAGTATATATGTAATTATATATTACTCTTTGGCAATAGGGGCTCTGAGAGTGATTAACTTACTGGGTTCTGATGTGGCTGATACTTAGTTACCAAAAATATAAAACCAGAATATACTAGACTTGAAAAATTATTCTAGGCATGCAAAACTAAGCCTCACAATATAGTTGCAATTTTAAATCTGCATTTTTAAAGTATTCCAATCAGCTAGTGCTAGCTGTGTAATCCAAGTTGCTTCGGATTCCTCCTGTAGTCAACAGAAAGTGATAGAAATATCCAGGAACAATTAACTTTTCCTATTGCAGATGCCTATTTTACAGTGAGATGAGTTAGCAGATATCCACCTCTCACTGCTTATGGAATACTATCTAACTTTGGAGGGGTAAGCTGAGGTACGATGAACCCTGCTTTCAGGCTGGGCCCATTAGCACGTGCCTAGCACAAGAAGGAATAGGGATTTTCCACCTCCATATAAAATTGCAGTTCTGTCTGTATGGGCGTACCAGGTTTGTATGAATTTAGCACCTAGAATCATTTCCCCTCACAGAGCTTGACGAGAAGAAACCTGGTTCAGCTACTGAGGAAACATAAGCTGTCTTTCATGCTGAGGTACATCTTACCTGCTCCTGGGCACAATCACTTCAAAGCCTTCCTAGCACTGAAAGTTGTGGTATGTATCTCACAACACCAGCCTGCACATTAAAAATAGAATTTAACTCCAAAGGGGCTTGAATATTGTTACACCATCTTGCAGCAGCTTCTATAGCGGGCTTCAGTAATACACTGCAACACTTAAAACAAAGGTTAAACCATTTTCACATGAATTGTGGGATTACTTCAATTTTCTAAACAGTTTGATTTAGTGAGAGGTTAATAAGGCATGGAAATTGTTTGTTCACGTCCCTAAATTGTTCTTTTGAATTAAAGACATCATAAGCCAACCCAAACTTAAAATTACAGATGTTCTGTTGATCATGTAACAGTCTTTGTTTTAATTCCCCAGGCTCTTTCTGCATTAAAAAAAAATAATAAATCACAATCAAATCAGTTGAGAAGCCATATTTTAATGCAGGTGAATTGTCACTGGATTTGACCCCAATTTTCACTCAGATGTGAGACAGTGACCTACTCCAGCAAGTTTGCATAGCGAAAGTTATACCGGTATTTACTGATATGGACATTCATTAAATCACTTCCCAGTAGGGTACTAAGCAGAGTCACATTCTAGGTCATGTGTGGCCCATACACCTATTTCATCATGCATTATTTAAAAAAAAAAGTCACAGCTAAGGTGACGATATAATTAACTTGGTAAAAAAGCAATTAAAATCTTCAAAGAGTGAACTTTCAAATAGTGCAGCAACACTTAAATGTCATATTTCTGTTGCAAATGTATTTTTAATGATAACATTTCTTTGTAATGTAAATCAGCCTCCTTGCAATTATAACATGTTAATCAAGTTATTTCTCAATTGCTGCCTACCCATCAATGCCTACAGGTCCATCACATGTCATTCTTTAAAAGCATACTAATTACTTGATTATATTTTGGTCAAGTTTTGCAAATCCAACTATTTTCTTCAAGACTGCACATTATGTGCAGACTTGTCTGTTGGTGGGGAAGGAGGAGCACCAGACACATTTGCATCCTGCAACTTCAGTCTAGTTGAAAATCCTTCAAAGTACCTTAGTTGTAGGACTTGGTCTAGAAATTGGGGAAAAGGAAGAATGGGTACCCACATACTGATTCCTGGTACCTCATGCACATGCTACTGCTGGTTGACATGTCTGAGAAGGAAAAACACAAGGTTGAGATGAATATTTAAGAATGATGCAAAGCGCATACCTCAAAAGCAGAGCAGGATTTGATTGGGTAGAGGTAAATGTTGGTGACCGTGATGATCTCGCCACCTCTTCTACATGGGGGTACTGCAGTCTCAGAAACAGCTGCCCTCATGCTTTCCGCCTCAGCTTCCAGTGGCTGCCAGGTGACAGTCGTCTTTGTTGCAGATGAATTATTCTCGAGTTCTCTGTCTGAGATGTGCGGTATCAGAGACAATTTATCTGCATTGTTAAAAGAAGGATGGTCATCTGGGACAGACTCCATCATCAGCTTTGTCACAGAGGACTGGAAGGGAATCTCAGTGTCTGACTTGGACAGTCTGGTGGCTATGATGAATTTCAAAAATGTCTGTGCATCTTCAAAAGAAGACATGTAGCCAAAAGATATTCTCACAGAACCAGTGGGACGTCCATCAACTAGATCCATATCATCTCCACAGACATGGCCAGCCTGGTTTGAAATAGGAAGAAAACCAGAGAGCTATTATGACAAATTTGCTTTATTTCACAGAGTCACAGAATGGTAGGGGTTGGAAGGGATCTCTGGGGGTCACCTAGTCCAACACCCTGCTAAAGCAGGTTCACCTAGAGCAGGTTGCACATGACAGTGTCCAGGGAGGTTTTGAAAGTCTCCAGAGAAGGAGACTCCACAACCTCTCCGGGCATCCTCTTTCAGTTCATTGTCACCCTCAAGATTTTCATCATGTTAAGAAGGAACTTCCTGTGTTCCACTTTGTGTCCATTGCCCCTTGCTCTTGGGATTATTCTACCCCAGGAACAGGACCCTACACTCGTCCTTGTTGAACTTCATTAGGTTCCCCCCTGCCCAACTGTCCAGCCTGTCCAGGTCTCTGAATGGCAGCATAACCTTCTGGTGTGTCAACCACCCTTCTCAGTTTTGTATCAGTAATTTTGCTGACGGTACCCTCTGTCCCTTTATCCAGGTCATTGATGAATATGTTGAACAAGACCAGACCCAGTACAGATCCCTGGGGAACACTGCTAGATACAGGCCTCCAGCTAGACTCTGTGCCACTAATCACAACCTCCCGAGCTCTGTCGTTCATTCAGTTCTCAATCCACCTCACTGTCCACTCATCTAACCCACAATTCCTAAGCTTCCCTATACGGATGATATGGGAGACGGTGTCAGAAGTCTTGCTGAAGTCGAGGTAGGCGACACCCGCTGCCCTCCCCTCACCTACCCAGCCAGTCACGCCATCACAGAAGGCTATCAGATTGGTCCAGCATGATTCCCTCATGGTGAATTCATGCTGACCACTCCCAATAACCTTCTCTGCCTCCACGTGCTTAGAGATCCCTCTAATTTTATATAGTTATTAGTGAGTCTCTTACTTCTAACTTGAAAAACTGTTTTCAAAAATACAAAATTAACTCAGGAATACAAAGACAAAATGGAGAAAAAAATCCCAGCTATCTTATTACTTACTCAAGCTGGGAAGAAGATAATTTTGAGATGCTTGTCCTATTCTACCCTAAGGCAAGAGAGACTTCTCAAAAACAGGTCAAGAATCAGAAAAAAGTTTTTATGTCCCAGGATGGTCTGTTTGCTACAGCAGTCTCCAGGTATATTCCAGTTTCATATGCATAGTTTTCTGGGATTTAAACTGGGATATTTCATTCAGGTAGCAGATCAAACCACAAGACTGCTGATTTTTCTGAGGCAGTTTTCTTAATATTTGCTGTCAGAACAGTTCCCTTTTATACTATCACTGGTTTATTCATGGCTTGTGTTAAATAGTCCAATGGAGAGCTATACAGCTGAGAACTGTTCTGGGACATTAGCAAGGCAGAGACTTGAATCTAGAGCTCCAACAGCCAAAGAGACTTCCCTCATCATTGGGATATGCAGTAAATCTGTCTTGCTGTCAGTCAACACATTACTTTCAAGATGGAAGGAACAAGCTTTTCCCCCAACTTTTCCTCCTTTGAGGAACACAGGTTGCCACTCATTAAAAATCTTCACTGAAAAATGCTTCAAACATCCTAACACAGAATCATCTGGTTGGAACAGACCTTTAAGATCATTGAGTCCAACCATTCACCCTGCACTGCCAGGGTCACTAAACCACATCCCGCAGCACCACAACTACACATCTCTTAAACTGTTCCATAAATGGGGACTCCGCCACCTCCCTGGGCAGTAACATCTACAGAGATATTGCTACATTTGATATGTCTTTCATACAGCACTTTCTGGAAAACTCTCCCTTGGAGGAGAAATTTCTCTTTCAGTAAGTGTGTCAGTGAACGGACACAAGATTTAGCCCTAAATTTAGTCCCCCATCTTTATTCCTGTAAGTTCAACAGCTTTTTTTTTTAATCAGGATTTAATTTATTTATGCATTTCTGTTACATAAAAATGGAACTGTGAATAGATTATTTACATGAGGGTTTTGTTAAACAAGAAACTTCACAGTTCAATGAACGCAGATGCCATTTATACAAGCAGAAATAAAAAAGAACCCTCTATGTCAAAGCATGCAATGCAGTAGTATTTTAATGCCTATATTTAATGCAGTGAATATTTTAATGCAATGTGATGTAGTTTTTATCATTGACAATAAAGCAGGAGCAACATTTGCAAAATTAGGTTGCATCTGGTAATAAACATGTAACCCTTCTGCCAACTATTGATTGACGGACTGAGGAGACAGGTTCCTGCTGTGCAAATAAGTAAACGAGTTCCTACCTAACACTGTAAGAAAACTAACCACAATTCTCCAAGGACCCTTGAGGACAGAAAATCCTCCCTCACAGGTATTTTATAGATGTAAATCTTCATCAGGGAAGGAAGAATACAGACAGCACCCTGGGAAAAGGCAAAACTGAAGCATATGTGCAAATAATGTGATAAAAGATGCCTTCCCCTACATGGTAATGTTGTCAATAACTTACTCAGATCCTTCTCAAAGGAATGATAAGAATATCCAAAAATTATGATTGCTTGACTGCACCACCTCATCAAACCACTGCTGGCAGACTAAGTATCTCTTTATTAATTTGGGTTTGGCCTATCCCCATTTAAATGGTCAGCTTTATTAACAGGAAACAGACCGGTAAGAAGGCACTCACTCCTTAGCAAAATCCTCCTTACGTGCAGAAATCCAAGAGTGTTTCAGCTGGCCATTTAGCATTTGGTACTTCAGCAGAAGGGTAGATCCTTTCTTCCCTTTCTCAATATATCTTGGGGAACCTGCTTCCCCTTGAATATTCAAGCATCACTCACATGCTCCTAGACAGATTATGCATAAGGAGACTATGGTCATGGAGCTTGCCATAGTAAATCAAAGCACCATTTTGCCAAGGAGGGTGTTAAAGAGCTCTCCCCCTTTAAGAACTTGTGCTATCAAACATCGATATAAATGTGTTTGCAGAAGTTATGTAAATGTCTCTGTGAAATTATAAGGGAACTACAATATCAATACAGCCATTACAATTTTTTATCTTTTTAAGAATACCATTAATAAAAGTTTGGATTGTTCTGTATTTTACTGTAATTTCAAACTCTGACAAATGTGCAGACACAAAACATCCCCTGCTTCATTGTAATACATCTGGCTACACATCTTTTAATGACAATTTATAGAAAATATTAGTCATCTAGAAATCAGTCTTTACATAAATGTTCTAACAATATCTGACACACCAGTAATCTAGTAGATGTCATCTGCACTTTCTTCAGTCTCTGATATTCACTGTGTATTCTCATTTATTGTTTCTTGTCCAATACGTGTGTGCCTTTTAAATGGTAACATCCAACAGCAATAGGTCTGTAATACTTGAACATTATTAAGTACAATTAAGAATACTCAAGAAACAACATGAGATGAATTGCCCAGGATCTTCTGTTCTGCAGGAAGTCTAGATTTCATGTAATTCCAAATCAGAACAGGAAGCCAGATATTGTATTTTCCAATGAAGCGAAAACAAGCAACACATATTGCTTTGGGTCCATCAATGTTTTTGTTTCAACATTACATTTCAATGAATTGAATTTCAGTTAATTTAGTTCTTTAACATGGCAATTGCATTGAAAGGTCAGTGAAAGCAAATCAAATTCACCTTCATTCTTAAAGTTGCAGAGACTCAAAACCACAGGACATCATACACCTACTTTAGCTTTTAATTAATCAGGGTTTCTTTTTTTTTGATACAGAAACTGATTTTATTCTCCCCTTCAAACCTCCTATCCTTAGGAAATCAGAACTGATAGTCAGGAGATGTATCCTGCATCACTGAATCTAGGCATTTTCCATGGGCACTATATCACGCAATCTCTTTCAGAAACTAACCTGCAGGTTCCTTTGGATGTCTTCATTACTCATACCTAAGTGCATCTGGCAGGCTCCTGTGTTACAGAAGCAACCTGTGCGGACATGTATATTGTAGAGACTGGCCATCTTGTTCACCTTCCAGATTCAGCAGG
>NW_010397100.1:13421-42550 GCF_000710305.1 Buceros rhinoceros silvestris
AGGAGTCAAGACACAGGAGAAGAATGAAAAACATACATTTTAAAATTGTGGTAAAGTATATACAATGTTTTAAAGGTACAATTCATTTGAAGGCATTATTTAACTTAATTATTACTGTAGCTTTTAGCATTCCCATACACATTTAGGATTTTTCAGCCTTGCTATTCAGCTGAAAGAAAACAGTGGTGGAAGCAGAAATGCTTACCTTGGCATTGAGAGAGAGTGCACACAACACCCGACTCCCCTCACCCCACTCCACAGAGCATATTAGTTCAGGTCCTGATTCTGTTAATACCAGTACATGTGCTTAATTTTAAAGCTGTGAACAGGTTCATTCACATCAGCAGTGCTATTAACAGGCCTGCAGTCAAGTGTCATTGAGTCTTGACAGAACCGTCACCTACAACTGTATCTGCAGAGACTGAAGGTGCCTGGGGCACCTCCTCAGTTAGCTAAAGAAAACATTGTTCTCCACGGATCTGAAACTGCAAGTCCTTGTTACAGAAACTGACTGGGTTTTGGCACACAAGTGCTTGAAGAATCAGCCCCCCAGTAAGCAATAACATCTGACAGGGCAGGGACTAAACTGGAATACCTCCTTGAGTCTTCTACATACAACTACTCAATCCACCAGCTCCCTGGTGTACTTTTTCCTCATGATGTACTGTTCTGTATTATACCATTTCTTTATTGACCACTAAATAATGAATGGGCAGAAATATAATACTTGATGACAAACTGGCATGAATAAATTATGTGAAGGAATGAAAAAGATGTGCAAAGAGAACAGAAGCACGTGTCTATATGTGCCTTGGAAAGAGACACATGTATGCATGCACTGGCAGGACAGCATTGGCAGGACAGCACTGCAGAGAAGAGATGTAGACTGTCAAGGTTTCATAGCACAGCTAAGAAACAATGCAAGCACACCATGGGGATCCTCTTAGCACAGCTAAGAAACCATGGAAGCACGCTGCAGGGATGTGAAAACAGTTTATCTCGATTCCAAAAAGCAACAACAGCAGCTGGTAAGGTTAGCTGAGCAGTTACCACTACTGCCAGTTATTTCTTTGACAATGAATGACAAACATTCCTTGTCAGAACTAGAGGAAGGGACAGTCGGATGGCCAGAAAGGTAGCACAAAACCTGGTACATCCTATCTCTCTACTACAGAACAACATTGCACAGGCTGCATTAATGTCTCTGTGCTTATGCTCCTCTTCTGCAAAATGGAGTGCTGAGAGCTCTGAGAGTAACTGTGCTGCAGACTGAGAGGACCCCACCGTGCCGGCGACTGCTCTCTGTATAGGATAATAGCCCAATATACATAGCAAATACCTTCTGGTATAATTCAGCCTATCTTCTGTCTCCTATCTTCTGACATAATCAATTTTCTGATGCCAGCCTATCTCCTGACATCTCTGAATTTAACTGTGTGAGATACTAAGCACCTTTAACTTCACTGTCTCAGCAGCTTGAAAAACCAAGCCGTCAGGAACTTACTCCAGGCTCTAATAATTCAACCTAAGTGATGTTTAGCTCTACTAAAAGCAGTTCAAACAGCACTCATTATTTTTTTTTTCCATGTATGGAGCACAAAGTGTTCCATACAAAAATGCGCTGTATAGGAAGAAGAAATTCTACATCATTATAATGCACAAGTTCTCAAGTTCGCACTTAAATATGTTCTGCCCCACTAGTTCTGTTCAAAACGGTTCAGTTCTTAAAACGAGATACAATCAAAATAACTCCAGACTTGGAAAACAAAGAAGAGAATCAGTCCTGAGATGCCTGTTCATGATGAATGCCTTGGAGAATATTCTGTGTTCAAAGCATGTTTCTCATATCAAAGTTATAGTAAAAGGCATCTATTGAGAAAGACTTGTGGTGTCATTAGCTTTGTTTTCTTTTAATCTGAGAACAGTGATATTTTTCTTGAGTTCTTTTTCATTTAGATGAGAAAAGTTGTCATCCTGGCATAACATGGTTTATCATGGTGCTAGTGACTCGTGGGTGGATCTATCATTCTGTTAATGATGACAAGCTTGGCAAAAATAATGACAGATACTTCACTACTGAATTCATACAGTGTTTGGGCTTATTTGTTCAGTATACAAAAAAGCTTTAAAATATATAATATCTTTATATTACATTTTTTTGAAGAGACTCTGCAGTCTTGCTTACCAAAGTGTATGTAGTGCAATGAAGTCTCCATGACCCAACATCAAGGAATTGCTAACAATAACTTTTTAAAAATCTTTTAAATTTTGTCAAATAAATTATTACTGTTCTTTAATGAACAGTTTTTTTAATCTAGCTGTGTGACCCAATACTCTTCTCCAATAACACTTCTAATGGTGATATATATTAATCTGCACAGTAGACAAAGACTATTGATACATAAAAATGGTACCAATATTAGAGGAATATAGGGAATTGTGTTTCACGAGAACAAAGGTAAGTTAAGTCACCCATAGCTTTAGTATAAATTGAACTATGTTATCACCGATGTGACAACACACACAGGGAATGTGATGCACACTTTTCATTGCAAACAGTGACACCATGTTCAGAACCAGTAAGGGCAGCACTGCAAATCTACGTGTCCCTTGAATGCGTGCTTGACTTTCTCTTGGACATATGCTTTGACTTTGTCTGTTTAGTTTCATCCTAGAAATACGCTGCTTGAGGAGTTAATTTAATCTCTCTCTACAGTGCTACCACGTAGCAAAACAAATAGAACATAAAACATCTGTTATTGTTATTTTGATGAAGAAAAGCTTATTTAGATAAAGCATGTATTTAAAATTGCCATAAGGAGCAGTAACAGGTACAGAGCTCAGGGTTAGGAAATGGGAATGTCGCTTGCAGCTCTGTCTGTAACAGCAGCAGCTGACTTTTGGGAGCCAGGAACATGTTCATCAATG
This sequence comes from Buceros rhinoceros silvestris, assembly GCF_000710305.1. NCBI lineage: Eukaryota > Metazoa > Chordata > Aves > Bucerotiformes > Bucerotidae > Buceros > Buceros rhinoceros. The sequence continues at coordinate 16,350 of NW_010397100.1, forward strand.
AAGGTACAGAAGTGTGAATGGTACTAATGGTAAGTACCTAGCTTAACGTACTCAGACTGTCAGTTTTGGTGATTCTTTGGCTCTGATATATGGAACTACTGTGCCTTGGTCTTTCACAACTTAAAGACTACAATTAAAGTGCAAAACACATACAGAAATTTTGCAGCATTTTACTTATTTCAGTCAGTGAGGACACGGTAATTAAGTCATCAGGACATCTTGGAGTCTTGTCTGTCCCTCAAAGTCCCTTTGCATTCATTACTTCTTTTTTTGAGGGCCAAGCACTGTAGGTTGCTTCACACCCCAACACTTCTGATGTCAGATAGTCTTGAATTTTGACAAGCAAAAGGTGCTTTTCACACTTCCAGACTGTAGTCTTCAAGTTTAATAAACACACATGAATGAATTTCATCTAAATCCATTTTTAAAAAATAGTTCTTTTTTTTTTCAGAGATAATTTTATTTTAAGAACAGGTGTCTTCCTCAGTGAGTCTTCCTTTAGCGTTGCCAGACTGACCAAATGTTCACAGTTAGGTTTTTTTTCCCATAGTGCTCTATCTGATAAATTCTATTACAATTACTATTTTTTAATACAAAAAACATTGAGCTGGAGAGGTTTTTTCCTCTGGTTTTAATGCATTACCCTACAATAGCTCCCCTTGAATACCTGGTGTTTTAGTTCACACTCAGCAGCTGGACAGCTCCAAAACTGGGTTTGATTCTGGTGTTCTGATTTCTGTCACACAGCTGCACTGGTGACTTCTCTGCCTTTGCTAAATGACTGATTCCTGCCATCCATTCACTTCAGGGCCTCTGTGGCAGGCAGCTGAAAGGTGTAGGATTTTCTCTGTCTTCAGGCTCCATTGAAATAAGGCTTGAGAATTACGCTTACTGTATATACTGTATATATATTCTAGGTGATAGTAAATATTTACAAATAGCACAGAATTTTGCATTATTGCTAATCAACTAAGTCTAAGATTTTCACTAGGAAAGATGAATTCTTTAGGATTCCCTGCTGAAGTCATTCCCACAGGATCAAATTCTGTACCTCTTACTCAAGGAAGTACTTCTTATTTGTGCAAGTTATTTTACTGAGTATCACAAGAATTCTTCACGTTAATAAAGGAACATTTTATAATAGATCATGAAGTGTCCCCCCTGCCAAAAAATATCATATAAGTCAATCCTGGCAGGTACTGTCCTTCAGGAATTGGGATTGGGACTTCTCATTCTACTTTCTACAGTGCTCAAACTTCAGAGCAATTTGTCTGATGGATTTGCTCATTACACGAATTTCACTGCACACCACTGATGGCTGGTTATAAAACAGGCTTCATGACACCGTTCTCCACATCCACTGGTAAATTAATTCACTGGTTCACTGCATGGATTTGGAGAGAAAGTAAGCTAGCTCTTTCTGTCATCCAGCATCTGACTGTGAAATGTTGTTGCTGATGCAAATGCATACTTAATCTTGTTTAATACAGTTTAATAAGAAGTAGGTCAGAAGAATAAAAAAAAATCAGCACTTGTTTCCAAATCATTTAGTAGGAGGAAAAAAGCATTTTAGCTGAGTTACAGTATACTTAAACTGTTTTAACTGCATGGTTTCCTGCCAGAGAGGTCGTTTTTTCCATCCCAGGGTAAGAACTTCTATGTGGGCTGGTTCCCATGGTATTGACGAATCTGATCCTCTCCTCAGTATTGCAGCTTTAGTTGTTACAATGGTTCAAACAAACTGGAGAGTGGATATAAGTCTCTCTTCAATCTACACCCATTCATCACTCACTCTGACCAAAATCCCGTTGGCAGAAGGCAGTGAAGTATTAGACAGAGATACTGAAATTTATTGAAATTGCCAAACTTGGTGTCCTAATAGTGGAAATGCCAGCTTATCAAGAACTTTGCAGTCAGTGTGATAATTTTCTCTGGTGGTTTAAAAGACAGTCAAATATCAGCTAAGATTGGATGGGAGAGAAGCAGGTTGGAAACAACATAATCCAGAATATGTGGGTTGCCATTCTGCAGGAATTCTCACACACTTCTGCAGTTCAGAAGCTGTAAGATACTTTGGGGATTGGGTGGCTATAAGGAGGAAATGAAACACAGTCTTGATTGTTAATGAATGACCACACATTTTTTCAGTTGCTTTTGTCTTCTCTGTAGTACATGCAGTAAAATAGGGAATGGACTTATTTGGAGCGTATATGAACTTCATGAGTCCAAGATCCAGATATATAAAACTGAGCAGGGTGATAAGTAGACTAAACATCTTGGTATTCTTTGATTTGGCATCTCAATAGCCACAGGTTTCTCCAACCAATGGCATTTTCTCAGAGCTTTTTCTTTTTTTTCCTTTTTTTTTCCTTTAAACACATTCAGTGACAATGAAAATCTGGTTTGATAAAATACATTAGGGAAAAGATGGATTCCAGAAAGAAGAGCAAAGCAAAGGAAGCCAAGCCCTCTGTGCCTTCCTAAACCCTTACATCAACAGTCTTCCCTTGTGAGTCATAGGAAAAGGTCTGTATCCCTGCATCCTATTGGGTGTCCCTAGCTATTTTGTAGGCTAAAGGGCTTGTGTCAGAATGCTACTAGTCAGAGAAGTAGAAGCTAGAGGCAAGCAACACAGAAGACTAAGTAACAATTCGTATCAAGAAGGGATAAAGGGGAATGTAGCAGACTAATACAACTGGACACAATGCTTAGAAATAAAAAGGTGCAGTGCATGATACTGAAAGGCTAGTGACAGATTTAATTCATGTCCTAGTCAAAAACCCTCTCCACCTCTTCCTCTTAAATTTCTTAAATCCTCCTTTGTCTGTATTTATACACTGAAAACAGGGATAATAGATCATGGGGAGGTTGTACAGTTAAAAACCTGTGATGGATTGTGTTGAAATACTACTTTAATTATGTCCACACAAAGTCCTATACTGGAGTTGGGTTGGAGGGTTGGGGGGCGAGGGGAGTTGGGGAGGGGGGCAGGAAGATGCAAGCAAGGTAATAGAGAAGGTGGAGCCAGGAAGGATTCAGATGGTGAACTGAAACCAGACACTGCATGCGTTCAAAGACAGCTGATCTGTTTTTACCAAGATCAAGAACAGAGGAATCCAGTATCAGCTGCCAAAATTGCAGTACTTTTGCTGCTACCATGTGGTTTCTTTTCACATTTCTCCCCTGTGTAACAAGGTCTGTAGTTTAGAGTCACAGTTTTTCCCTGTTACTAAACAGGAAATGTTTAGCCTCCCTCATTCTTCTTAGATTTTTTCATCTGAACAAGTGTAAGAATGTATCTTTTATCTCCTTCCCAGTTTCCTTAGCAACACAAAAGGACACCCCAGAGAAGCAGTGTCAGGAAACACCTTCAGTCTAGGCTTTCATGAACTTTTCTAACTTTAACCAGCTCTGATGAGCAGTTTAATGGTAGGTAATTTCAAGCATATTATCTCACATGCATCTTTGTTCCCCCACAATGAAACAATACAGCAAGCAACTCAGCCTGTACTCTGTCACTACTTCCTCAGCACGAAGCCAGCTTCATTACCTACTAACTGGATTTGCACTTATCACACTGAGTCTCTCAAGTGTAACACCTCCTTACACTCAGTCAGTAATCCCCTACCTAGAAAGCCCCTTGCTGGAAGGGCTGTCTTTGAGGACCCAGTGCCATGTGACAAAATATAAGCAAAGATCCAGATTGTAACGGCATTTCTCGACACTTTGGATCAACAGGGTGCTGTTTATTGGCAAGGCAGTGCAATTTGCTGCATTGCTGCTATCACCCTGCTTACCGGTGCAATTGGAAACTAATTGGAACCGAGGAAATTAGTCTATGTTCAACAGGAATCTTCACAACAATCTTTTTCTCCTTGTAATCGTGTTTGCATTCTATTGTGCTGGTCTATCTGCCATCCCTGGCTTCCTGAAATCAATGACTAAATCTATAGCTAAAATCAATAGTGAGCAATAACCCCAGCAATTTTTAGGTAGCTATTGGGAAGATGGCCAAAAATCCCATTAGGCATGTTAAGAATATCTTTCTTTTCCTGAGTCATCACAATTAATATAATGAGTGGCTATGCTTCTAAAAGCATTAGAGTAACTAACTCGAAGTTGTTTGACCGTCTCTGCACAGACGTTCTTAGTTGGAATTAACAAATGATGGATTTCCATTTTCTACAGCCCAAATGAAAAAACGCTGCACTTCTCCACCTGCAAAACTAAATTACTGTTTTGCACAGAAGTAAAAAGTAACAGATGGGAAAAAATACAAAGGGATAGAGGTTGAAGAACAACAAAGATCTACTGCTTAGTAACATTTTATGAAGACTTATTTCACATAGATCAAATAAAGAAGAAACTACCCCTCATCATCACTTAGCAGCACTTTCTCCAGAAGGGACATGTTATGAATTTCCAGGGACTGCTGACCAGAGCCTGGAGCCTGGTCAGCAGTCAGATCAAATTGACCTGGCAACAGCTTCCCGTGCATGTGAAATGCTGTAGCTCCTTTTTTTCCACCCGGTATCTAAATACCAGCTGTGCAGTGCAGTGGAGCTAACCTATCAGTGAAACTGATGGTACCATCTGAGACACAAACATCAATTATTTCAAGAAATCTACCCACTCTGGGTATTGCACGGTCCCTTTTATCATGTAATGGTAAGTAGTGATACAAATACTTATTCAACCAGCTGTGTGGATATACAAATGTTTGCACCACTTCATATCTGAAGATTTACCAGTATTGAACATATTTCCACTGCTGTGAGGTTCATCTAAGTGGGGAAGACAGACACTGAATCCCTTATGGTGACACTGAAAGACTACAGCAAAAGGAGATTCCACCTGGCCATTGTCAGGTCCTGGCTTCTGATCTAGGTCCAGCTAAGCAATTCATTGAAATATCAGTGAAGGAAAAGAAAGTTCCTAAAAGAGAACACTGTGAAAGTAAGGCACAGAAAGTGTATGTACTGAAGGTGCTTCCAGAACAGGCTACCACCATTTTATTTACCTTGAGCAACTACTTTTATGAGTGTTTCCTATCCTGCCTCACACTACTTTGTCCCGTGTTACTTCTTGCAGACCTGTCCAAATGCAAACAGACAGAATAACTTCTACCTGCTTATATTGCTCTGTCTCTTCCCTGGTCACACCTCTCCCATACAACACAATTTCAGACTGCTCATCCAACTCTCTGCTGTCTCTCATGACTATATTCTCCTGTTTTTCTGCTTTCCTGCCCAAACCGGTGTCTCCTTCTTTGCCCAATCCATGTAACAATGGACATCAGCTGCATTTTGGGAAATGTAGGTTAATCATTAGGAACTATTTTGTAATGGCAAATATAGCCTCTGGAGGCTGCAGAAAGGTTCAGGTAAAGGTGATCCTATCTTGGCACACAACAATCGATGATGAGTAACCTCTCAGAGCCCTGCAATCCTAAAACCTCTTTTTCTCCCTCCACATCTAAAACCACAGGGATGAATTTGGCTTGTCTGCTAAGCTGCTTACAAGACAATTCACAACCACAGGATGCTTTGGATGCAGAAGGATAAGTGGGGTTAAAAGGAATCCAAAATTTCTTTTGTTTCTTGAGGTTCTCATTCTGGTTTTGTCCTCTTCTTATGCTGCTAGCATGTGAACACTGGCAGAGAGAGGCTACGTGGGCAGAGAAGGAGCCACATTGATATCCTGTGTGGCTGTTCATCAAAGTGATTTGGCGCCATACATTCCGATTTAAGACCCTGGTCTTCACCTCAAAATGACAGAAAATAAAGGCTGGAAGCGAAAAACCCAGCAGTTGGTCATTGAGTCTATCTCTACATGCCCTCAAGGGAGGGGGACATAGAAGGAAGGTGGGTGAGACAGTAGGCAGATGACATAATAACAGCAGTCATCAAATTGCATTTTAGATTTGTGCTGAAGGGACACAGACTGGCAATTACCTGCCGAGCAGCGTTGACAGTTTTTTTTTTCCTTGAGAAATTGATGAAGAAAGGTAAGTTTGAAGTCTAGACCTCCCTTCACTCTGTCTGGGTTGATGAGAGTGAGCTAGGACATGCTAATGTAGACTCCTAGACAAAACTGATCATAATCTATCTGAGCAGGGTTCTCAGTCTTCAGAGGCAAAACTCATCCATATGCAACACCGCAGAAGAGCGTTCCTTAGGCAAACCAAAATATTTACATTCTCTATCTTTGGCAGCTGATTCCTCTTATAGCAGTTTGTCTATCACACACAAGTGTGAAGTGGCAGGCAAGAAGGCTGAGACTGCTAATGGACCGATACTCGTTCCCCTCCTGACAGGATTTTTAGGAGACATGGCAAGCATATAGGGATACCAAGGGAACTTTTGCAGATAAGACAATCACAGCAAACTACTTCTGCTTAGATGCAGGCTCCAGGCAAAGGAGGCAGTGTGAAAAAGCAGGGTGGGAAAGGGAGCTGGTGATTCACAGCTGAAATGGTGGCCATTTTTCAAAAGATAGCTGTGCTGGTTTACTGACTTTTTTAAGCCCATGACATACAGGAGGAAAAAATATTGTCTTTAAGTGAAAAAAAAAGAAAAAGTTTGATAAGAGAAGTGCTGCTTTTAACTGAGGCCAGAAAACACTGAACTGGAAGGTGTGACTGGGTAAGAGCTCTCCAGGGCGCACAATTCAACAAATGTTTCGGATGAAATTCCACCTGCCCATCTCTGCCTCTCACCCTTTTCCCCTTTTCCGGCTTCCAGACTGACTTTGCAGAATGAAATGTGAAAGGATTATAAAATTACTCTGCAATTACCTACTGAATGTGCAAAGAACATTACACGTCTCTTCTCCCCAGCAAAACAAAGAGGAAAACTTAAAAAATATTAGCACAAAAGGTCCCCTCATAGCAGAGATGGTGATTTTTTTCAAATCTGCAAATGGAAGAGAACATACAACTTTGCACTTTGACCTGATTTGTAAGAAATACACTTTTGTGTGTGTGTGTGTGTAATTGTTGTTTCAAATCAATGTTGTTCCCTTACATTCCCTTGGCATTCAAACCAAGCTGGAACCTCACAGAGTTGTATGCAAGGTTTTGATAAAAAGAGATGGCAAGTATGCAAACTGAAGCTGAGTCATTGCTGTCAAACAGTTTCAGAAATTGGAAGGACTAGGGGATGTATAAACCAATCACACCCATATACGCTGCAGATATTCACTGCTAATAAATGAGCTAATGGGGCATTCTCTGTGTGAAGAGTGCAGTATTATCTCAGCACCGAGCATATATGTAACACCTTTCTCATGACATCACAAATCCCCCTTAATATCTAAGGCTAATTGCTTCTTTTTCTGGTAGCCTCACAAGGAAGCAGAAGATCGACAGCTTGCTAATGCCAACTCTGCTGCTTCCATCCTGCACCACTACTTCTCTGCAGAGGTCCTTTATCTCTACCCCTGCACCTTCTCACCTTTCAAAATCACCAAGCTGTCGTCTGTCCACACTTCATTAAAAGCAAAAACTATAATGCTGGAGAATTACCCGTTCTTAACTAGACAAGTATATATGAAGAAGCTGTTTGACATAAAGGCCATTTTATGTTCTGGACCTGTCTAGTACTCAACATAGTTTAACCCCTGTTACCGCAGAGGACAGGTGGCTTGCGTGAACCGAATACAGGTATCCTCTCAAGGAATTTCAATGGTAGTCTACAAGACAGCGTTAATGAAAGAAATAATTTTCATGGGAAGTATTTGGTGCAGCTCAAAGGAGGAATCTGATGTATTTTTATTGCCCAGAGACAGGAGGTTTATGGAGATTTCAAAACTGTAGTAATTTTATCCCCAAATAAAAAAATGTTTAATGAAAAATCTGAAAAAAAACCAAAGATTTTGAGTGACTATTGGTGTTTGGACCCTGCAAGTCCTCCTTCTTTAATTGTTTTGATTACCATTGAGCAAAATAACTAAACCAGTAATTAAACTGTCAACTAAACCAATGATACATATAGTATGCAATGAAAATTTCTTCCAAATATAATACTCTAAAACAGTGATACCCTTCAACAATCACAAGGAAACATTTAAATGAAAAAGCAATAGCAATTCAACTTCCACAATTATTTCACTCCCACCTTATCACTTCTTAACATCCAAGTTTTCTATATCATATATACTGGGACAGAATGCTCCCCAAAACCCTGCCACCCCTGAAAGTGCAATCATGGTACGGTTCCATTTGTGTGTCTCACTTTAATGAAATGCCTTCATTTAATCTTGAGTGCTGTAGTTGAGGTTTTACTCAAGGATGAACCTGAGACTGTGCCTATTTCCTATTGGTGCGACTGACACCACGTACGTAATTCAAGCATGTTTGTCTTTAGTGCCACAATCTTGTTAGCTCTGCTAATTTAACTCTGACAAACAGTGAGAAACGGATTTCAATATTAGAAGCAGGTAAGAACAGCTTTCCTCCCAAATGCTACGCAGATGAAAGACATCCTCATTTTTTCTCTGCTTTCATATTTCAGTGGCAGTATTAAATGTCATGTATTTCGCTATATGCTTTTCACATCCTAAATGTCTTGGACTTAGTTCAGAGTTTTGAATTTCACGTAAATTATGTAAATCTTGAGGCTTAAATGTAAGCTTGATATCCTCTGAAGACACTGTCTACTTAGTAAGTCTTTCTTGCCAATCTTAAGTTTTCAGAATAAACTATTCCAAACCTCATCATAATATTTTCTCCGGAATCAGTTAGTCAGATTGTCCTTTTCAAGATACCAAATGCCAATGTCCATCCACACTGTGCCCTCTAACAGGCAATGGGTACAGAACAATTATCTGTCAGAAAGACAAGTAGAACCGGTTGGATGCCTGTTCATAAGTAATTATTGATAGAGAGGATATCATCCATAAAGGAATAGGACATTCTGTCATTTCTTTTTAAATATACTAGCTGAAATACAACCAAGTCTTTAATTGGTGTCCACTAGTGGTAGGTGTGTCAGATAGAAATATCATCCAATTTTGCCCTCATCAAGAATTCCCCAAAATGTTTTCTGGGAGCCTTCTGGAATTGTGTTCTCCTAACTCCACTAGATTGCATCTGGAGACTGACCAGTGAATCCACAGGAATGTGCATATCACAGACACGACCAAAATGGGGGACATTGTTTCATTTCTAAACCATTAATGGAAGTATTTGGATTAACTGTGATTTGAATAAACCTATCTAATTTTAGACATGAATACAGGTATGGAGATGACATTATATTGTCAGTTTGATGAAGCTTACTCTCTGCTGTATGTATTTTCTTCATAATCATAAAGAAGAAGCAAAAATTTTTGTCTCCCGTAACTGCTATGAGATGTCTATGAAAGAATTTAATTCCGTGAAAGAAGCCATCACATGTATTATAGCTTTGCAAAGAATAGTGCAGTTGCTTGTTAATTTCTAAGTCATTAAATTGCACATTATTTGAATTAAACAAAGTAATCTAACAGGCAGTGCAGATGTGACTCGGATGCATTTGAAAACTTTATAGTTCTTCATTCTACATACTCACACCAGAAGTGATGAGAATCTGGTGAACAGCACAATCCAGATGATACAGATCAATAAAGAAGCTTTTTCTGAGCCGCCCATTGCAGCAAACAAGGCACAATGAAGGCATAAGACTACAAAATATTTTTTTCTTTGAGGATACACTTGAGTTTAAAAAAATGAAACAAGCAAGAGCCATTTTTACTAAGAAATTGTGAAAATCAGAAGTGCAAATAAAGGTTTTGGTGTTAACCAAAGGACAGAAGCAACATCAGAGTGTTTGCATAGTGTTTTACTAACCCAGCTGTGTTAATATCCCTGGTCTTTTCTGAACATTGCTACACATATTCAAGGCTGTATAAATGGCTACATCACTCCTAAAATGTGGAATTTTTTAAATGAGGTGAATATTTGAGAGTATTTGTTAGCATAGTAAAAAAAAAAAAAGACATACAGAAAGAAGAGCTTCTTCAGTACTATACTTCCATGTTCATCAGTGTGATAAGTGGCTTAAATCTGTAAAACTCCATATTGAAAAGCTACAAAGTAACTGCTTCACTTCTGTTCTCCCTTGTGCATATATGGATCTCCTCTTGTATTCTCATGGACATGTCTCTGCGTTCCCCTCAGTGCCCATTTCTTCTCCTCTCTGGCAGAGAAGCATTGAGGAAGGCCTTTACAGCACTCCCACTCTCTCCCTAAGGGCCAGAATTATCAGCTTCCAAGAGCAATGCAGCTCTGCCACTACTGCTGGCAGAATGTAGTTGTCACTGAGACAGATGGTACCAGTTATTGACAGCTTTTAAAAAAACCTCAAGGTCATAAACTGCAAACTTGACTTGAGGTCTTATTCAGTCGTCAGCCAATGACAAACAGAAGAATTAAGCAAAACTGGAGCACCATAGTTCTTCTGACTTCTGATGAGCAAGTGAGCTACGTTACCCTATGTTACACACCACCTACATGATGCACAGTCACACGATTATGGTCATACACCATTACATCTCTACTGAAGGTGAAAAAGTTTCGCAACATTTCATCTTAGAGATATTCAGTATACCTGAAGGACACAGGCTAGACAAAGCTTGGAGAAAGACAGTGTTTAAGGTTTTTTTGAGCTTGAATCCCACTCCTTACACTGATGATTCAACTTAATTCAATGCTTCCTCAGGAATATTACAAAAATCTAATCATTAGAACTGAAGGGAAAAGAGGGTGACTTTCATGGGGGACTGCAATATTCTGAGAACTGATTTCACTTGTATGTCAAAGCTCCAAGGCAGTGTCTTATATCAGCTTTTCTAGACTTGCTCTTCAATTCCCAGTTTTGAGTACTCTAGAGAATAAGTCAACACGAAACCAAACTGCCTAGTCAATGCATCTTGTTAAAACAGCCCACTTTCAAACTTACTGTGTGGGGAGTATTAAATATTTAAGATATTGGCTTTGGCTATTAGGTACTTACTGTTGTGCTAAAACTATTTATTGGATTCTCTTTCTACTTCTTCAAAAATGGTGTGTATATATTGCACAGAGCTACGAAGAAACAAAATCAAAACCTCAGAAGGGACCACTATGGACAAAATACTACCTTTAGAATAAGGAACTCATTGTGACTATGTTTAAAATATAAACATAACACTCAGTTAAGGCAAGAGAAAAACATACCTGTGAAAAGCCAATCACCTCTCCATTTTCATCAAGCACGTTAAAACTGATGATTGGACCCTGGACATCAGGACTGCTGAAATCTGTATCACTGTAAATACGTACTACAGGAGCCCCATTGGCATATTTTAAGGTAGACAGCACAGTATAGGTGTAGTGAGCTAATGCAAAAGTATGCTGTTTTATTTTCTCCATTCCACCTACAAAAGAAAAAGTGCATGTACATGTCAGAAGCCTTATTTTTAAGGAAATGTAAAAAAAGCATGACTTTTCAGAATGGTGTTGGTGGGAGGTTAACGAGCACAAAATTGGTACTTCTGGGTTCCTTTAAATGATACAGAATTTGCAAAAGTTTATCTCCTCATGTGAAAGCTTCAGAAGTACTGTTGCACCAGCGATTTATCTACAATTAACCTACTCTGGAGATCATGGGAATGAGGCATCAATTCTAGCACAGGACAGAATGAAAATAGCTACATCTAAGTTAAAATAAAAATAATGAAATTCTAAATGAAATTACAAAATACAAGAGTTAGTATACAAAGAATTTACTTGAGTACTGAAGAAGCATTTTTCCAAGCCTGCTCTTCTTTTTATAGAAGAAAGAGGATGTTGTGAACGCAATCTATTTGCTCCAGAGAAGCTTTGCAGAGAAGTTTTCACAGAACTTGGCCTGGGAAAAGCTTTTTTTTTGCTACACCTAGGAGTTTGGAAAAGTTTCTTCTACATTTCTGCTTTCTGAGAGGTTGTGTCTCTATTAGATGTCCCTATCGAAATGGCTTCTCATTCTTGTGCTCAGAGGATATGCCACAGGATGATATACCATGGTCACCTAGGGCTTTGGAGATATTTTTATTCTCTGCCGGAAGCTAAACCATAACTGTCAGACACAAACTAGCCATTTCAGTCAAAGTAGAACATATGTAACCTGAAATGAAGAAGTAGGTTGTGATATTCCCTAGGATAAACTGCTGACAGGAGACAAGTAACTGGGTATGACAATAAATACAGCACGAGAAAAGGAATGACCTTAACCCTAACCCTGATCAAACAGCAATTTAACACGTGGAACAAGAAACCCACAAGTAATCTTCAAAGTAGAAACTGAAAACCTATGAATTTGCATCATTTTTGAAGACTGTTAGAAGACAACGATATGACCTCAAAGTATTATAAGAGACACACAGAAATATTCAAAGGCTAACAGCATGTTTAAGCCCAACCAAACCTCCACTGGAGACAGCTGGAATTTTGATCGTAAATCTGAAGTGGTTTCTACTATGCATAAGATGTGTGGCACTATGGTGGGCTTACATCATGTGGAAAAATAAAAAGAAGAATAATTTCCTCAAAAGCTCCTTGAAGTAGAACAGTATTTTTCTGCCCGGGTTTTAGACACAGAGTATTTTCTGTAACGCTGAGTATCTTATATGAGGTATGTGCACATTTCTGTAACTAAAAAGTTGTTTGACATTTTCTTTTGCTTTCTTTTTTTTTTTTTTAAACTGCGTAATTATGAATCTCACACTTCTGCGCATACCATTTTTTGTATCTAGGTATCTGGAAACTTCTGCAGTCTGATATAACTGCCCTTGGAGAAAAATCTTGTAATATGCTTGTTGACTTTGTGCCTTTACTCATACACAGACTATGTCATTTATGAATGTATATAAAGGATAAAAATAAGGTATCTTTCTCCTGATGTACAGGAGAATAACACTCACTTCTGTTATTTCACTTTTCTTCAGGTTTCTGTATTATGTGCTATCTCCTTTAGGTAAGATGGCAGAGCAGACAGTAAAAGCATAGAAACAGATTAGATATAAGGAGGAAGTATATTTTTTGGTGCTAAAGAATAATAAAGAGGAAGAAGATATTTAATGAGATACTAACACACAAAGCACTTTCAAGGAACATTGCCAGAAGCTAATCAGTACAATTTCTAGATATTGCCCACAGTAAACTTGGCAAGCATCTCCAGATCAGTCTGGTCTGAAAAACTATTTGTGTTTTCAGAGTCTCTGGGAATAAAAGATTGCCTGGTCAGAGATGTCCTAGTCATTGTTTGGTAGAAGTTCAGAGTCTTGAGAGAGAAGAAAAAAAAAAAAAGTTATTTCTCAGCATTTGCCAGAAAGTAGCAGTCTGTAAGAGAAGTGACTGTCTTGTCAGCTTCTGAGACGTCTGTAATCCCCTGATTCAGAGCTTTTTGAAATTGGCAGGAATCTTTTAATGGAAGATTAAACTACTGTCCTTGTGTCTTGTTGAAGAAATCTCTTATTGAGAAATTTCAGTCTCTCATTCACAGCAATCATCCTGCTATCATTTCTATATTGTCTTCAGCCGTTCTCTTTTAAAGTTGCTTAATCACATTTCCTTATTCATTAGCGAGAAGCTGATGAGCCTCTTAATTATTTATTCTGACAAATCCAAATGCAATAGCCTGCAGTTACTTTGCTGCCCCGTGACTGGAGAGTGGAAGCAGTGTTGCCAGAATCCCATATTTTTAAGTAGCAGATTGTGACTATGTCTGATGTCACAGAAAACCCTGGGAAACAAATGCTGGCAATCTGAATTTTATTCTGACAGAAAAAGGGGTATATTCAGAAAACAGTTGTGATTTATTTTTATTGTGCTGAACTAAATGATCTGTACTGTATCCTGCATAAATCCAGTGCTTACCTCATTTCCCACTCTCTGCTAGGGAAAAGAGGAGAAAATAAAAACCAGAACAAATCTCTGGTCTCTAACGTGATCTAAGGACTTGCATTATTGCACCTAGTCTCGCATTTGGGGTGACAAAAATAAAACTCATTGCTTGACTGAGCCTGTTTAAGGTAAATGAGAGGGTAATCTTCTATGTTTTGGTTGAATTGGTATTTACTACCTCATTGCATTCCTGATTTTTATCTTCTCTCTATACAAAACTGTGGTTCCTTAACTGAATACTTGGATAGTCTTCCCTAGCTGCCTGTTTGGGCATTAAAAGAAGCAGCACACCTTAAGTCTTTTGGATGACATACAGCTTGGAAAAATCATCAGTACTTAATCATGAGAAGGTGTTGGGAAGGACTCAAGTGACCTGACTCCTTTTCACTTTATGGATTTTCTTTCTTATCACTACACTGCTTCATTAAGGTGAATCGCATCTAGTTGCTCCTAAAAATTATTTTTAAATGAAGAACAATTTATGGGCTCGGTAATTTGGATTAGAAAAATCTGATGTAGTCAAAATTACAGCAGATGAACTCTATCTAATACCATTCACTGTATTTATGTGCTTAGGAACACGTTCAGCACAAAGGATGCTCTCATTAATGACTAACTTCTTCCTGTGGTAGAAATATAAGGACTTCCCTGTCAGAAAGGAAACTCCTGCATTTCTGTGGTTAATATGCCCCTTATTAATTTGTCCTTGTGTATGTTTTCACTTTACATTAAGCCAGACAAGAACATTAAATGAATTCTTCCTCCCAATAGCACCTCATTTTTCACACTACTTGTTTCTGCAATGAATACCATATACTTCTGCAGTGGCCAAGTTATTGAGCAGAAGAGATTGACAAAGATAGCTTGTACTTTTGTGTACAAACCACCTTGCCAAAGTACTGTAGTAAACCTGTGGAGATGCCATTAAACCTCATATTGCTGATATATGTTTGTACATTACATACCAACAGATTATCATGATCTCAGACCCCATCTTACACTTCCATTTGGGTACTGTTATGGAAACCAATACTGTTTGAGTATGGAAAACTCAGAGTGTCAGTGCACTCGATAACCCACAGATAAATTCACTGTGTCACCTCTTCCATAGGAATTGCACGTGTGCATATGCCTATTCATAGGACTCTGCTCAGTCATCCAGAAGAGAAATGTAAGTTATCTCACATTTACAAGAGGGTTCAAACTATGTGCAATCAAACTACGTACAGTTGTCCCCGCGGTACTGTAAATTGACTGCTTGGTTTGCCTGGTGATAACTTCTTGTATTCACACTACCTCTGTATCAATATCTGCTTGTTATATGCAAAATACTGGTAGATTTTATTTTTCCAGTGGAATTTTATCTAATCTGAGAAATATGAGATACATAGGATTCCCATAAGTCTTCAGTATAGAATGATTTTGATTCAGTATAGATCTGGTTTTGCTTTACATAAATGGAAAACATGAAACGGCACACAATCTCCTCTCTGAAACAACCAGGTCTTCAGTAGCTCAAATGTTCAAGTATTAGTTCTTCCTGAAAGAACAGAAGACAGACAGGCGTATGTCAACATCTATAAAAGATTTTCAATAAAGAGATTAAGATAATGCAGAGACTGAAATTGAGCCTCTAGAATGAAAGCTTTGGTGCTTAAGGTTTTCAGGCTGTACTCAGAAATCTCTGTGATCTGCATTTAAATACATTTCTTATCTCTCTTATTATGAGAAATTAAATACTGGAGATGAGGAGGAAAAGAGCCATAAATCAAATATACAGTTATTTTTTCTAACTTACTGTGAAAAAAACACAGAAATTGAGGTTTACGTGAACAAATTCTCTGTTACTTCAGTAAATCCAAACTCCTATATCTTTGGATATGAAAAAGAGCAATGTGATTCACTATTCTTCAGCATCACTGAATGAGTAGCAATGAGGCAGAGAAATGATGAGCTGAAATCTCAGCAAACCAATCAGCAGGGAGTAAAACCAAGATGTAGCCACCTTCTAATAAATAACAAACAAGACAGATCACCATGTGGGACCTGTGAGTCAATGTGCTAATGAAGCCATGGAACCTGTAAATCCTGTCAAACATTTGGAGTCCTTCATTCCCTTCCTCCAAGAAGCGTACATTAAGATTCATTTCTGAGCTTTTTTTAGTGTTCTTTCATGCACAGAACTGAATGTCTCTGACTGAACTCTGTCACCTACTTGGTGTTACTCTCCCGAAAAACATCTATTGAGGATGCACTTGGTAATGGTAGCTTCATATACGTCCTTTGCTTTGGCTTAAGACCACATCAATCAATGTATTCTAACCACTGCCATTTTTAAGCAATCCTGCTCCAAACAAAACACTGCAAACATGCAAAAGAATTATTCATATGATGATCCAATGTCCAGCACCCAAACTGGAAATACAATACTAAAAGGGCAAATAATGAGAAGAAAATATAATCAACTTAGTAAGAAATCATGA
This sequence comes from Buceros rhinoceros silvestris, assembly GCF_000710305.1. Lineage (NCBI taxonomy): Eukaryota > Metazoa > Chordata > Aves > Bucerotiformes > Bucerotidae > Buceros > Buceros rhinoceros. The sequence goes on from NW_010397100.1 coordinate 32,736, forward strand.
TCACTCGTCCTCTGGTATGGCTCCTATATTCATCAATAAAAATATTAAATATACACATTCCTGGTGGTTTCTTTCCCCTAAATTATGAGAACAGCTATCCTAAGTCAGACCAAATCTAGCTACTCTCTCTTTGCCAGAGTGAAGCACCAGATGCCTAGAGGAAAAAATATATGAAAAATGTATGTAATTTCTAAGCAGCTACAATTGATACTTTAAAGATTAAATAAACAGAATATAAATAAAAAATAGATTAAAATGAGTTTACAGGTTAGCTAACAGCAACTAAACATTACTTTTAAAAAAAGAACTAAGAGACTCTCATGGAACTTAAGCATTAAAATTAATACATTAACTCTTCCTTGGAGTCAACAGAAAGGAGCTCTTCTAGTGTAACAGCATTCCAATATTGGCCATAACCATTAGCAAATGTAGTTCATTAAAACTCAACATAAAACACTGTAACTGACTTAGCAGCAAATTCATAGAACCATCCATCATCCACACTCACAGGCAATGCATAACACATGGACAGATTGCAAACCCCTTATTCACAGTGACTCACATGAACAGTCCAATCAACTTGATCTATAAAACACATATAATAAAAATTGATTTGGGGAACACAAAGTGGGGTGGACTATGGCCCTTTCTGCAACTGAGGTGACTGCTTTATGAGCAAGAAGGGAAAAATCTGTGTCCCCGGATGTCACTTGTACTTCAAAAAAAATGATATCTTGCCATGCATAAATTAGAGCAGGCTTCTTTCTGAAGTTAAGATGTAATGAAAAGAATTAAATAAAAAGGAAATTTCAGTTAGGAAATTATGTAATTTTTTGTTGTTGTTGAGAAGCTCATAGTTTTGTTTGAAAGAACATAAATAAGTTGAAATAGTCCATCCCACAAAATCAGTGTCTGAGCTGGAACTTTAGATGGACTCTTGCAACTTAATTACGTACTTTCTGTGAATCCAAAACCAAGAGCCATGTTACGCTCTCAGCGCTGCTAAATCCATGCAGAATTCAATGGGTAATAGGAGGAGCTTTTACTCTCTCAACACTAATTCTTTGCATAATAGCTTAAATCCTTTTATTCTCCTCCTCTCCCACACCATCTCAATAGTTAAAGACTGGGGGAAGCAACTGCTTAATCCTCTATTCAGAATGTTATACCCAAACCAAACATGAAACACATATTTGGTGTTTATCTTAATGAACAGAAGGCTTTTTGGTGCCCCATCTCCCACTTCTTTAGAGCAGCTAATTCAAGCTCTGTTTTCACACAGTAAGGGAACTTAGAAGTCTTTGTTCTGAATAAAATGAGCAGCACATTTGGAAAGAAGCAGCTCCTAATTTTCAAACATCATAATGAGGAATACTTCGCCTTTTTTTTTTTTTTTTTAATTTCTTGGGAATAGTCTAAGAGAGGGGAAGTTGTACGTGCCAGCTGGCTGACTCACTTTCAGTATAACTATTTTAATTACAGGTACAATTCCATTTCAGTTAACTGCTTGTTAGACTGAAAACTATCTAATAATTCAAATGAGCTCCAGGTCAGATGCATTTAATTTACTGTTTGCTATTGTTACGATATTTCTTTTTAGAGCTGGAGGAGGGAGAGTGTGTGTGTCTGTCCATCCTTTTTTTTTACTTCCATGAGCACAAGGCATACTCTCAGCAGAGGAAATAATTTCAGGATGACTTTTCAATCCATAAAACCAGCAACATAACAGATGAATGGGTAGGCTTTCTTAAAAAGGCAGTGTTTTGTACATGGAAGCAGCATTCAAACTACATCTCCAGAGTGCTGGATGACATGAGCCCACAGAGGTTTCTGCAATAACAACAGAATCACTCCTGAAAATATGTGATACTTTCATTTTACCTCTAAAGGCTTTATCTCCCAAGGTTTTCTCAGTCCAGCAGAACAACTTCTGCTCATGATTCTGTCATCTTAATGACTAAATGCAAAAGAATCTTGTAGTATGAAAGCACATGAATTCTCCTGGTAGCTGTCAGAAACCTGAATGTTACATAGAGGTCTATTTTCTGCTTTATTATAGAAGTGGCCCTGTTCTTTGTTTAATGGAGCCTGCTATGCACAATTCCTTGAAGTCAGCATGTGAAAGTTTTACTACTGCTTGTTTCCTGGTATTTTCAACTCTCTCAATAGTTAGACTGCTAATAGGAGGCAGAGCATAAAACTCTTTGTCTCAAAGCTACAGCCATGGGGAATTAGAAAATGTAAGATGGGGCAGTAAGTCTTATGTTTTGAAGTCTGTAAGATGAAGTCAGCATTCACTTTGCATGAACAGTTTAGTTAGTTAGTTAGTTAATTGAGTCAGCAACAACTTCCTAATCACTTTAATATAGTAGAAGGCAAACATTTCTCATCTTCTGCTCAGTCAGAGACTATGATACTATCATCAGGTCTGAAGTTAAGTACAATTCTTCCCTCATATAAGTTCTCTATATGACCCAGTCACCAGTACTATTTGACAGTCTCATGACTTTTTAATGGCTCTGCAGTTTTGTGGGTTGTTTGGTTTTATTTTTGTTTTCCGCTGAGTGGAGCTGCAGACCAACGGAGACAAACAACTTGCACCAAAAATAAGCTGAATTTAAAAATAAATCCAAATGTGTTTTTCTTAGGAGCAAATCTTTCCCTCAGCATCAAGAGGACCCTTTAAAATATTCTGCAAACCCAGTCAGCTTCTTCCTTTTCCTCTCTAAGAAGATGAAAGATCCAAATCTAAGCCTTGCTGGATATAAATCAGTTCACGTTCAAAGCTCACCACGTCTGCATTAGGTAAAGAAGAATGGGTAATTGTGAGCTCAAACCTCTCAGTGCAGTACCCACTGGTTTGACTCTACCTCCTTACAGGTTTGACATGAGCAATCTTTCTAACAGAACATTTCTGGAATCTCTTCACCAGTGAAGCACTGGTGCTTCACTCAAGGCAGCGCTCAAGGCAGCGCTCAAGGCAGCGTATCGATTTGTATTCCAGGTTTTCTCTGACTGATAATATTGGTTGGACACCTTCCCTCTTTTTCTCTGACAATCTCTGAACACAGGGATTGTCACACAGCCACAGCTGTGGCTGCCTATGAAGTAGTTGATGCTCTCTGTCTGCTCTTGTGCAGCCTTTGTATCACGCTTTTTCTAATGTTCCACAGAAATTGCCCCTCACAGCATTACAGGAAACACCATAAATTCATTTAATTGAACTAAGAAATATGATACAGAAGTCTTGTGCAGCCTTTGTATCACGCTTTTTCTAATGTTCCACAGAAATTGCCCCTCACAGCATTACAGGAAACACCATAAATTCATTTAATTGAACTAAGAAATATGATACAGAAGACAGTAAGTTTTCAGACAACAAATTCTAAGGCATGATTTTGACTAGTGATGGCACAAGTTAAACATACACTCAACTTTTCCATTCTGCATCTGTAATATTTGGGATTATTGAAAGTTGGTAAAATAAGGTCTAGCCATTATAATTAACAGAACAATATTTTCCTTAGTAAAATTTTGGATTTTTTGATATTAATAATCTTCTGATAGCCTAAAAGGCCATTTAGCCATTTGTTTTGCATTCTCAGATTAGGTCTCTGCTTGGTAATGCTATTATAATAACAGCTACCACAGAGGAAACAAACAGTGTCATTCATGAAATAGAGGTAATAAAGCAGATACAATGAATTCTAAAAACTGCTTAGAAATTTCCTTGATTTGATGCCTTAATCATAAGGAAGCATGCAGTCAATATAAAAAAGTGCTCAATTTTTTTGAACTTCATCTGGAACTGAATTATACCAGGAACAGTCCCAAGCTTTTTAAACAGGTAAATATTGTTTTAATAAATACCTACATTAGCACCACAAGAGAAAACTTTAGCTAAACACTTCAGGAACCCCTGTCTTCTTTAATTTTTCACTGCGTAGCATTAACTCTGCTTTATATCACTCACTGTTCCTGTGAGGACCAAAGGGTGACCCTGACACACTTTCCTTTATGTGGTCATTTTTTCTGCCTTGATGTGGGAGGCTCAGAACTCTTGAAGTGAGAGGTGAGGTTTATGAGACAGTGAGATGTGTGAACATACATAACATTTCACAGATAGTGAAAAACTGAGAGCAAAAAAGGCTACTTTGCCACAACGATGCACACTCTCAACACACAGGTTTGAGTAATGATGTTACAGTCCCAGTCTCACTTCTCAAGAGCTCATTCGATAAAAGTGAGATGTCAGCACTTCTTGAAGTACAGCCATTGCTCTGACACACTCAGCCATAACCTCTGTAAGACAGTACCAGTGTTTTTATAAGTAGAATATGTTGGCTGGCATATAGTAACTGGCACATATTCACTTTTGGCAGATTGTTATTACATTGCTCATTCCTGTGAGTTCCTGAAATCCACTGCACCTGACATATTGTGTGCTCTCCTAGCCATGGGGGGGACAAGTAATAAGAGAGCATGGCAGAGAAAGACTGAACATCTATAATTTTGCAAGCAGAGGAAAGGTATTTTAATAAATTGCAAGTTCAGTGTGCAGATCTAATATAAAAAAAAAAGACTGGAAGAGAAACCTAAGTTAGAATATTATAAAGTAATATATTCTAGTTTTGGTTCTTTCTAAAGACTGTACATAGTGTGCTTCAGAAAGATTTAATCACTCTTGGTATTATATAATCTTCTATAAGCTGTAACACCATTAATCAGTCAGAATCTGTGCTTCAGACTCAGTTCAGAATTACTGAAGTATTTCAAGACACGAGCAATTCTTAATGTGTACCACTTGTCATCTGATGCTGTAATTCAAGATCTACAGTAAACTGGAGAACTGGCTCTGAAGACAGACTTAGACAAGGTTAAAAGAAAACACCGATCTAAGCAAGGCATTGGTGAAACACAAATGCTACTAACTCAGAGAGCCACTGTCAGGGAAGAGAGGTGAGGCAGCATGCACTGAGGAAGCCCATCTTAAGATATTCTGTAAGATAGAAATTAAACACATCACTATACTTGTCTGCTACTTTTGCTTTTTGACTACGCTGGTATTAGTTTCCTCTGCAGGCTTTGTCTCTTCACCTACGTGCAGGGAAGAGACGAAGGCGTGTGTCAAGGGCATCAAGCAGTTTAATATCAGTTGCTTGCAAGCTAGGTTAGTCAGTGACACTTTCAGAGACTATGAGGATCCTCCCCAGCAGTAAAGCTTTTCTGCAGCAATCAATCAGCAAGAACATCTTTCCATACTCAACACACTGCTGAGATGCAGACCCACCTTTTCAAGAAATTCCTCTATGGTAACTGAATGCGGCCCATTGGACTTTAGTTCTGAATTTTTTGTATTTTGTTTTGCAGCAGACAGTGAGTATTTGACCCAAACACAGAGGCCGGATCAGCCTGCTTCACACAGCTGCTTGTTGAGTGGACATTTATATAAAACTCTTCCTGTCAGAACAGAATGATCTATTAGTACCACAAAATGGCACAATGCCCAGAGACAGATTTTGAGAATTTCTGCTTTCATGAACAGGAAGACATTTTCAAGACTAATTTATGAAATGGAGTGCAAAATATATCTTTAAAACCTCTTAACACAGCCATAAAAATACATTACTTTTAAAGACCTGTGATGTTATTCAATTAATGGATTGGTATTGCTCCTCTCAATTTCTAAATTCCAATTTATAAAACTCTCAGCCTCTTTTTTCTACCCTTAGTTTACCCCCACCTTGTTCTCATCCTCCCCCTTTCATTAACCTCCAGCTGATACAGTTTATTAAAGAAAATTAGGAATGTTCTCTGGCAGTTACACTGAATTGTATTTCAAATAATGTACTCACTGTTCCCCTTAGGGCCCAGAGTCAGGCATTCAGAACTTGGAATGACCTAAGGGCATGTCCACTTTTGTAAAAGCAATGAAATCAAATATGCTAAAACTATAAAATATGTCATTAATTAGTTTCAGACAGAAACTTGTCCATTTTTGTTATACAGAATTCTCACTTTTAGTTAATGCTAATTGGTAAATGGAATTCTGCTTATAAAGAAATTACGATAGTGATATTTTCTGAATATCATATCAGGAAGAAAGCTTCACTATCCAGATTTCCTAGCTAATAAAACCTCAAAGATATGTTTTATTTCCAAGACATTCAAATATTTCATTTGCATACAGTCAAACCTTTTGAATACTGACATGCAAGATGTATTAAGTAATACAATTAAAATACAATGAAATAAATGCTCAGGCCTGTTAGAATAATTTTAGACTTTTTCCTGTGAAATCTTACATAAAAATAGATAAAAATAAACATATTTCAGTAAGACAGATGCCGCCTCAGACAACTCTCCAGTGAAAATTATAACCATTTCTAGTCTCTTCCCTCCTCTCATTCCATTTGCTTATTCAAAAAATCAAGCAAATCCAAGCGGGAAAAGCTGATTTATTATTATTTTTACTATTATTTTTCGTTTAGAAACTATTACTTATAGGAAAAAGAGGATTAGACTGTGAGACTAAATTAACCACTGGACAACTGCAATAGCATTTCCACCTTTTTGTTTAATTTTCTATTTCAAGGAGATGTCCAGGTCATATAAAATTACTTCTTTTCTAGAAATAACTCAAGTTTGGCTTCATTCTATAATATTTTTCCCATTGTCTTTTGTTGTTGTTGTCTTGTTTTTTTTAAGAACTCTCGTGTTTATTAAGGGATCTACTCATTTTTATGTCTATGATAAATTCAACCAATTCTTGGAAATAAAAGTAGCATCCCCAAAAGAAAGCCAGAGACAAAAAGTAATCTGATGGCTTGTTTGTACACATTCCTATGCAACACATTACTTGTGATCAATAAAATACCATCAGTCAAAAGCATGTAATGTAAATCCCAAGAAAGTCCTCATGAGTAGAAATGGAAAAGAGTTTACTTTAGTGGGCTTTAGTAAAGGAAGACTCATTTAAAAATCACTTTCTCTTTTGTGGATTAATAGGGGAACTGCCACAATATGGAGAAATTTTATATTTTATGACTAAGCTTTTCAGCAGTAAAACTTTTTGTGTTGAGTTTCTCCTCCTGCCAGGCCTCCTTTTCTCTCAGGCATTTTCAGTTTTCTCTCTGTTGGTTTTGTTCTTGTACTGTTGTTCTTCTCCTGACCTTTCATGTACCAGCAGGGGTGAGGCTACTTGCTTCCATTACCAATTCACACTGTATGAACAATATCCACAGAATCACCTTTTCTCTGAACCTCACAAGACAGTTTGCAATTTCCCCTTCCAAACAATACTGCTTTCAGGTTGAGAATATTTGAGCTGAGTCTCCTCTTAACCTCACTAAAACAACTGCAGTGAATCAAATCACAATGAAAGGTTGTGTCTTCCAACCCAGACACGAAGGTCCCACTGAATGGCACAGGAATTGGACATGCCCAGGCACTCAGCTTCTTCAGCCTGACTGTGACCACAGCTGCACTGTGTATCTTGGATAAGCATGAAAATCTCAAAGAGAGCAAGGCTTCTTCCGCATGATCTCTAACTCCTGTGACTCATGGGTTAATCAGCTTCCCTAGGCTTCTTCACAGAGTGTAAGCTCTGTAGCTTCCTATGTCTTGTCTGCTCATTTGCACGGCTACACATCTGTTAAAGTGTTCTGAAACCAAAGGCATTCAATGTCTAAAACCAATATGCTTTATAGTTAATAAAGCTGAGAATACAGGTTTTCACTACCAAACACCCCTTCCCTTTTTATAAGGTTCTTGAAATAAGGGTGGTAAAAGCCCTTCATAAAACAAGTCAGACAGTAGCAGCTGAGTTTCTCAGCAGCCAAGTTGAACAGCTGCTGTACTCTACTGTACTCTACAAGGTGAGCAAAAGCTCACCTTGTTTGCCTTGGGTATTCTGAAATATCTCACCCAAGAAATGTGTTGAAAAAGTGGACTAGAAAAAAAGTCCACTTCTTTTTGAAAGCCATTAGATCTGTATCAGGTGATACGATACTCTGCATTTCTAAACACAGTCAGCAGCATGATTTCCTATTCAAGACTTGCCCAGAGAGGTGGTAGATGCCCCATCCCTGGAAACATTCAAGGTCAGGTTGGATGAGACTCTGGGCCGCCTGACCTAGTTGAAGATGTCCCTGTTCATTGCAAGGGAGTTGGGCTAGATAACCTCTGAAGGTTCCTTCCTACACAAAGCATTCTATGATTCTATGATGGTACATCTCATACTGTGACAGTGACAAATACTGAACTTTGGTGCTTTTGCTGGATCGAGGGCTGGAAACTACCTTTTTATCCCCCTATTTAAAAAGTAGGTGTTCAAAAGAAATAATGTTATAGTAAGAGAGATGGGCTGAAGATGCATCCAATGTCCCACAGACTGTATCTGAAGAAATGCTTTCTTGTGTTGACTAGCAAACAGAGGAGCAATGCTGAAAATACAAATTAAACGTTTATGAGGAAAAGCGAATGAGTTTTTCAAAAATTATACTAAAGCTGTGCCATTTGTCAGGGTTTGAAAGAAATCCTGAGAATGAGTGAGAGCTTAGGGGCTCTGAGTAGCTTATTATATAGGTTGTTCCTCCCCACCACCTCCCCGCCTACATGCCCCGCCCCCCCATCCTCAATTCATGGAGCAGCTCATATTTTGCAGCTAGCTTTCGTCAGACAGTTTTGTCAATCCTGGACTTTGTTCTTTTGCTTAGAAAGGTTTTATTCAAACACTGTTGTAGGTGATCCCCACTTCAGAGTAAAAGAAACCTTCCAAAACTGTGCAAAATAGATTAGCTCTGGTTCATACTTTTATGACAAATATTTTGCCAGTATTTTATACTTTTTCTTCAACAAAAGAAGCAATTTAACCCTATTAACTGAGTGGTGTTAAGACAAAGAACGGATTCAAATAAAAAAGTTTGCTGGTACCTAAGCTGTGATAAAGTACAGTTTTAAATTTCAGAGGATATTTTTATTATCTCTAAGCAGGTGACAGCCTCTGCCAGGTATAAGAACTATCTTTCTTCCTTGACTCCAACCTTCAGTCTTCTTTAACTTTTCTAAGCTTTGAAATGAAGATGTTCTTAATACCAGAGAAAGAGGCTTTGCATATGAAACGAATTATTAAATTCACATGAGATGCATCCATTTCGGAGATGAGGGATTGCATGAAAGAAAGATACACTGTGATCCTTTCCTTCTTGTCACTTTCTTCCTGAAACAAATGCTGTATCATTATTGGGAAGGGTTTGTCCAAGGTCACTCAATTGTTCAGCACTTACAAGCTGGCAGCCCATCACAGGCAGAAGCAGCACATATAAACATTATTGATGCTGGCAGTCTCCACCCTCGCTAATGCTACTTGTTCTGCCAGCCAGTCCCTGGCTTGTCACAGGAGAATGTAATTATTCTTTGAGCTGTGCCTCAGATCTGCACTTGAAGGAAGCTGTTTGATGCTAGACCACAACTAAGTACCAAACGGAGTCATGCCTATTACAGAACATGCAAAACAACAGCTACTGTTTAATTAGGCTTAAATCCTCCCATCCAAGGCACAACAAGAATAGCAAGCCATGTGCTGGGGATCTCTCTGCAGGGAAGTAATTCTCCTCCTCCCATGTGTGAAACGGCTGAAGGGCTGCCTTCCAGATGCTGTTGTTGTTCCCAAAGAGGGCTCCCTCTTGGGTGGTGTGGATCCTATCTTCAGGATGTGGGTGAATGACTCAACTACTCAGCTTCTGCTGTTACTGTGAGGAATAACTACACAAGCTACGGGACTTCCCGGCTCTGGAGCCTCACAGAAAATTCCT
>NW_010397100.1:42624-72832 GCF_000710305.1 Buceros rhinoceros silvestris
TGCTCTGCAAACACCAAAACCATTTTTTCCCAATTTCTTTTATTATTCCTCTTTGAAATTTGTATTTGAACCGAAACTGTTAAAACTTGACACTATTTAAATGACAACTGGTTTTATTAACATGAAACCGGGTATTTGAGTTTTCAGCCAAAAATTTTAAATAACTTTAAAATGCAAACATTTTGGAGATGAAAAAGAATTCTTTTTAAATGAGTCGTATCACTCCACTGACTATCATTTTAATCCCACTGGTCAAAATACAATTGCTATGTTAAAAACCAGAAGAAAACAAGTGTTTTATAAGCTGCAAAGGCCCGAAAAAGTTTTGTCCAGACTTTCAGCAACAATTATGACATTTCTTACTTTCAAGGGATATCTCTTTATGAAAAACTTCTTGAGGAGCAGATGTCTTCACTAGTTCATTTGAAAATATTTGTATTTTACTACTAAATTCCAGAGATGTATGATTTAATACTATTTTTCAAATTACTGAATGTTCTTTTAGTTCATGTGTAGCTCACAGAATATACTAAATTGACAAATACACCTGGAATGCCACACACATTATATATAGACGGAAAACAGTATGCAGTGCTGAGGTTGTTCATCTGCTAGGAACTGCTGTTCCATCAAAAATTCCCTTTATGAAAAGCCTGCTCTGTGATGTTAGTAGGACACACAAAAGCCATCGACTACTAACATCTTATAGTTATGCTTCTTTTCCGTTGACAATTCAAAATCAGCATTGATTTAAAACTCTCCTTCTGGCTGGGATCAATACATGAAACATATCTCTGTAAGTATTGTTTGCTGAGGAAAACATTAAAAAAACCAGTAACAAAGATGGAAGCACTTGTTTTGTGAAGATCTGTTGGGCTGTTTTTAGCAAGATGATTTAAAAAAAAAAGAATTTGCAAAGGGAGCTTATGTATGTTTATGCAGATACCTTCACACTTTGCAGTGATGTCCGTTTTATTGTACATACGAGTTTTACTTAGCCTGAGCAAAGCTCACTATCCATAGTCTGCTCCTTTTCCCCCTTTATTATGAAGTACATAACAAATTTTTAGTTTGATGTATAAACAGGTGTATTCTTCAGAAAAAGGTTTAATGAATGTGCTCTAAAACAAAGATATGCTGCTTATAAAACTACTGTAACAACACCACCCACTTAAATTGCTTGAAAAGAAGAGCTCAATCCTGGAAATAATTTATTAAATGTCATTAACAGCTATATTCTTGTAAGACATTCTTTACAGAAAAGCCTGATAAAATCACTGAGCTCCCTAGTAATTGCTGTGAAAGTCAGATAGTTTAAGTGAGAATTTTTCCTTTTTAGAGGTTGGGGGCTTTTCTTGCTTTCATACAGGGTTCTATATCCAGCTCATAACTCTCTTCTAATTGCCAGCACACAGTTAAAAATATTACAGATAGCTTTTATTTTCTATTAAATCCTTGATAGCTTTTTCAAGAAGGGCTAAACCCTAAATATTTAAGATTAGTTTCAATAACCATTTTTTACTATGCCCATAAAAAGCTTATATGTTTCATTTTCTTCCCTTGCTACCATTCCAATATGTGTAGCACAGGCTCAATCTTCCCCAGATTGTACCTTGACCTCATGAATCACAGGAATAACCCACTCCCTGAATCTGTGCTCATGGAAATCAATGAGAACTTTTGTAGTGGTTTAAACTAATCCTGAATCACATACCTAGTCAACATGCCTGAATGCCCCGTTTTTACCCAAGGCTGATAGCCTTGTCCAGCTTTTCGGAAATCACCGTTAGGATTAGTCACTCCAAAAATTGCGGTTTAACCTGAAAAGAAAAATTCCATTTCAAATTATTTCAATGATCACCTTGATCAAGTATGCTTGCATCCCAGCAAGCAGGAAACCAAGAAAAGGCAGCAGGAGACTTACATGGATAAACAAGGAGCTCCTCACTAAACTAAAACATACTAAGTAGAAAGATGGAAGAGCCAGGGCAGAGCCAGATGACACAGGAGAAATGGAAAGTCATGCTCTGAGCATGCAGGGATGCAGTTACAAATCTGGTGAGGGACGTAATGGGTAACAAGAAGGACTTCTACAAACAGAAGTCCTGGTGAGGAAGGATCCAGAAAAAGCTAAAGTTCTCAATACTTTCTTTGCTTCAGTTTTTATTCGTGAGCCTTGCCTTCAGGAATCCCAGGCCCTAGGATCAGAGGTAAAGTCTTGACCAAGGAAGATTTACCACATCAGTGGAGCAGAATCATGTTAGGGAACCAGTAAAATAAAACTAGCCATAAACAAACCCATGGGCCCTGATGGGATACACCCATGAGTGCTGAGGGAGCTGGTTGATGTCATTTGCAAGCCGAATTCTTTGAAAGATCATGGTGACCGGGAGAAGCACCCAAAGACTGGAGGAAAGGAAATGTCACTTGTATCTTCAAGAAGGAAGACTTAGGGAACTACAGGCTGGTCAGCCTCACCTCAGACCCTGGGAAGGCGATAGAGCAAATGACTCTGGAAATCATTTCCATGCATATGAAGGACAAGAAAGAAGGTTATCAGGAGTAGAGAGCATGGATTTACAAAGAAGAAATAATGCTTAACCAAACTCAGCTTTCTTTGATGAGATGACCAGTTTGGTGAATGAAGGGAGAGCAGTGGATGTTGGTTATCTGGCCTTTAGTAAGGCTTTTTGACACTGTCTCCCATAACAGGCAAGATGATGAATTATGGGCTAGACAAGTGGACAAAGAGGTGAACGGTAAACTGGCTTAAGTGCTTAACTTAGAGGGTTGTGATCAATGGCACAAAGACCATCTTGAAGATAGTCACGAGGGGCGTACCCCAGGTGTTGATACAGAGCCCTTTACTTTCTAACAATTTCATTAATGACCTGGACAACGAGACAGCACACATACTCGACAAATTTGCAGATGATAAAACAGATGACTGAGCTGTCATTCAGTGGGACCTTGACAGGCTGGAGAACTGGAAAGAAAGAGAGGGTATAAAGAAGATGAAGCCATACAAACACATGAAAACACACAAAATTCCACCTAAACATCAGAAAAAAACTTGCCAGAACGCCCTTAGTCTTGAGCTGGGAGGGCTCTTTGTTTTCATTCCACTGAGCAACACATTTAGGTCCTACATGCATCTAGAAATGAAATTATAGACTCATTCGTTGATACAACCAAAAGGTAAAAAAAGGCCTACCTATTTAAGCTGCTACTTCAGTCTTCTAATGATATATCCATTCTTTCATACAGACTAACAGCTTTAATAACCTGTGAGCAGCCAGATTTAGTAACAACTCTATTGTATTATAAAATCCAGCATCTTTAAATAGAAAGGAGTTTCTACAGAGATGATCAGGAATCAGAATTCCTGTTACATATGAAATTCCAACATATTAAACAGTAATTCTGAATTGCAAATATAAAGTGATGAAATTCCTGTGAAGTGAAAGTTAAAAAAAAACAAACCCCACACACAATTCATGTCCATGAATAAGCATCTTCTCAATAATTTAAAAACAGGCTTTAAGGAAGCAGTTGCTGGGATGCTGAAGAGATTGCACCCACTAGCCTACTAAAGCATCCTTCCTTCACCAACTACGTTCTGAATAAAATAACTCAAAAATTCACCACGTTGGTTTGTTGTGATTCCTGTAAACTTTGAAAGTTAGCAAAAAACTGCATTTCACTAATCACGTTTTGACAGCATTTAACAAAAGGTATGAAAACTTGTATCTTGCAACCTATAAGAAAAGAAGATTAATAAAAAGTATTTCCACATTCTGAAGATACAAGACATAGTGACACTTCTTACAAAAAAAAATTGCACATTTCCATAAAATGTTTAATTTTAATGAATATTAAATATCGGAGAAGTAAATTTCTGACCAATAACATCTTCAAGTGTTGGCCTATATCAATATTGTCAAGAAGCACTGGAGAAGACTTAGTTCTTTCTAGAGTCACATTTCTGAGATTTGGTAGACTCTCAGCTGGCCACAAAGCATAAACAGAAGGAAAATAATTTTCTGGATTTAAGAACAACTGAGTGAAGTTATTCACAATTCCTTGGGAACTTGCCTTATCAAAACCCACCACGGGCACTGCTTGAGGGATAATGAAGGCAACTGCCTTCTTTTCCTTCTGCCTGTATTCTACCAGCCTCATCAAATAGGAAAGGGAGTCCTTTGTCAGCACATAAGAACTTCTTACGGACTTACCAGAAGAAAGAAATCATCTATGTAAGATACCAGCTCATAACAAATCATGTGGTCCTTATGGGTTTTCCACATTTCTGGGAAGAATAGTTTCAGTGCACAGAGGCTGCTTGGACACCTTGAAACATTATTGCTGAGTTAAAGGAGAAAAAAGGCTTCTATGGAGGAAAACACCTGCAGCTCAGTTAAAGCCAAGAAAACAAAAATCTGAGACTAATAAAGTTTCTTCCTTTATAGAGGAATCCTCCCCTGTGGTGGACAGAGTAACATATCTATTTCCTAGTAAAACCCTTCCCATAAAGATCTGTAGGCCATAGATAACTGGACATAAACTACACTAGCTCCAAGGCTATGTAAGTTGTAATAAATCTCGTACGGCTGAAAATTATCATACAGATGACCTAATACCATTTTTAACTTTCTTGTTTTAATTTCATATGCTCTAAGCTCAGTACTAAGCACAGGGTCATTCATACCTGGCTTTCACATGTACCAGCTCACTGAAACCAACCTGAGATTTGTTATCTATATATTCACTTACTGAAATAAGCAATAACATATTCAAAGTACTGTGATACTGTGGCATTGAGCAGGGTCAGTTAAGATCCTGGATCACATTGCCACATTTATTTAGAGCAGCATGTTATAATTTATCTTCAACATAATATTGCAGTATGGTAAATTCAAAGATTTCTGCTACTGCTAGTCAAGTCACACTGAGATATTAAAAATTAAAATGATTGGAAAAAAAAGAAGCAGTAAGTACAGCCCCAATAAATTCTCCATGAAGGTAATCTCTGGGGTCCTGGTAAGGGGGAGCTGAATCTCAGCACTTCTCACTGCTTAAAAGCAATGCCAGTCGCTGCCATCAGACAATGCTGACTGGGTCTGGCATTGCACTCAGCAGCCTCTGCTTGGGCATGCCCTCCGAGGTCCTGGCAAAATGTAAATGTTTTATCCCATCATCACTGACACAGAAAACTGACAAAATCTGCTGAACAAGCCACTGATGACAGACTGCTGATGCTCATCGCCACAAAATATTCCCAGTAAAGAGCCATGTGCACACAAACAAGACAGAGGACTCATACACTTCACAGTCAATACTTACTTCCGTCCTTTTTCCCAAACGCACCCTCCAGCCCCAGAAATACAGAGGGCCCCCACAATTATTAAAACCTGCCAGTTCATATGCTTTATGCCATGCCTATCTAACCTCTCACAAACATCTGTAGATCCTACCCAGGTATCTCAGATTATAGCCACCCACTTTTAAGGATGTAGAGAAAGTGAGAGGAAGAGGAGGCAGAAGCTACCACTGCTCAACCAGCTCCTCTGGGGGCAAGTAAAGCCTGCAGCAATTTAGAGAACACTCTTCTGACTGGTCAGCAGAATTGGGAAAGCTGGGATAAGGAGTCGTTACCAGCACTTTTGTAAGAGATAGGTACATACCATCCTTCCCTACTCCCATTTATTTTTTTAGTATGTAGTGTTACACTGCCTTCGAAGTAGAAGGAAAGTATTAATGATGTTGCCCATCTTTTCATTTTCTACCCCTTGGCCTCTGAGGCCTCAGTTCCCTTTTAAATATGAGCCCAGGAGAACTTTGTAAAAATTGCTTCTAATTCTCTTCTGACATGAAAATAAGGCGCAAAGAATGAAAAGGTAGCCAAAGATTGTTAACAGGGGAGAATATGAAGCAGTCTCCAGGTGCCTCCTCCACCCCATGTTGTAAAGCAGATATGGATGCTTTCTTTAAATCTCAAGGCATTAACACTGCTTCATAGCCATTCTGCCAGTTTCATTAATTGCACTTCTATTCCAATCATTTCATAAGCAGACTGTACTCATAATCTGTCTATTTATCCCAATGTTTGATGTTTCTGACTCACATAAATACATTATGTTTGAATGCAGAGAAGTACTTTGCATGACAAATTTGAGATTTCTGCCGGAAACATTTGACTGAAATTTATTTTTTCTATCCATAGGGAATAAGCCCCTACATCATTTGATTGTTATTCACATTTTGGTAATCGCATTATGAACCTCTACTAAGAAATGAAATGGCAATGTGCCTTTTTTCCCTCTAAGAGCAAACGTCTCTCTCCCCCTTCCAAAAGTACAGACCTTGAAAAAGCATTAGAAAATTAAAAAGCCAACAGAAATAAAATGATTAATCTATGTTTGAATATTCATTAAAACACGACACTGCTTAGTCACTGCTCACCATTTGGCTGATGTGCAGTGCTTAGGGAAAGCTTAATGCAAGAAAGGGAATTCAGTCTTGTTTTTACAGGACAGGTGTAGACTTTAGTGGACAGATTCCTAATGGTGCTCAGCTGTCCTAACTGCATGAATATTGCTGGGCCATAAACCACTTTACATCAGTTCATGATCTCACTTTATGTTGTAAATAAGACCACAGAGAAATAGCAACAGATTTCATTTCCGGGCTTTATTCAAGATCTGTCTTGATATTCCTCATTCTATCCAGCAGCTGCTCTACCTACAATGCTTTCTACTAAACACCACATACCTGAGTTGTCTACTGGAGTTATTTGCCCTTGGCATTGTTTGCTCTTTGTTTCTGTATTGTTACACTCTTCTTTCCCAGAGACTACCTCTAGCAGTTCCTGCATTGGCAGGAAATTTACCGCACTTTGTCTCATTCTGTATAGCTGCCATCAAACATCACAAGCACAAGAAAGGATGACATCAAAATATCTCTGAGCTCCTAAAACCAATGAGTCAAATTAATCTCTTGTTTAACCTCACAAATTGCAGCGATCTGTTAATTGTGTTCCCCACTGCTTTTAGATCTCATGCACATCAAATCACAGCAAGTTTTTTCTCTGGAATTTGCTGAAAAAAAACCCCAACAAAAACTACAGCTAAACAAAAAATGCTGCCTCTACTCTTACCCTTTTTAACATCAGTTTTCTAATCATAATATCTGATGTATTTCCTGGCCCCTGACCATTTGGCAGCACTTGAGAAACACCTTTGCTTCGTTATACCATCCCAAAACTTCCATTGATCATATTTCCACCAATTAACTAGGAGGAAACCCTTGGTTTTTGTTCTTGGAAAATTATGAACACAAAGTCATGGTGGAAACATAGACCCAGAAGAACACAGAGCCTTACACCCCAAGCACAGCTGCTCTGCTGAACCAGTTGTGCCCAAAGTGCTCAAAGTGCAAAGAGGAGGTTGTTGAACTGCACAACACCGTGGGCACCTTTCCCAGCTGTGTTCCAATACCTCAGGCTCAGACCTATCACAGGACAGCACGTGGCAGAAATAGGCCCCCATATGACATCACCCCCCAGATGTGTCTCACATACTGGAACAGAAACAAGTGGGAAAATTTGAAATTTTATTTATTTATACAAATAAATTAGTAGGGGAGAAACATAATGCAAACAATCATTTTGTCCATGAGCTCAACACAGCCCTGGCGAATCCAGCTCACTAAATACCAAATCTCATCATGAGATCTACACAATTAACTCCTATGCAATGCCATCCTGCAACTGGACTTTCATTGCCAGTATTTTAGCGTATCACCTTCCTTTTTCCCATTCTGTAACTTTCTGTGGCCTGATCCTTTCATCCTCTGATTAGCTTGCCTCAGATGTGGCTTCCCAGCTCTCTCCAACCACAACTCAGGAAGCCCGCCACAGAGACCTTCTCACAACCCTTTATGCTATATGTAGGCTTACAGCATGACTCGAGATCTTTCATGTTGGCGAGTGAAATGATTTGGAGGCCTGTCAAAATGAGGACTTTTAAAATCATCCGTTATATTTTAGCTCGTTGCAGTGTAAAAAAAATAAGCACAGTTGCAAATTGTACATAATACTGTTGCGTACACAGGAATGTTATTTCATAGGAGCAAAAATCTCAGAACATGATGGAAAAGTTATGGTTTGTTCTAGAAAACTCATGAAGTTGGGTCAAATCCTTCACACCTTAATGAAAATAGTTGCTCAAGCAACAGAGAGGCTAGTTCAGCCTTTTGCACTGTCAGTGTATGATGGATGTGCAGAGCTATCTAGTTTGCTTAGCTGATACTTCTTGAAAAGGCTAAAAATTCCTTCTAGATTTGATATCAGTGTGATGTCCACTAGTCATGCAGTGCGTATTAGTGCTGAAGCTAAGTGGCTTAATAATTTAATGGGAGTGATTAGTAGAAACTTGTCAACCCATTTAACTGGGTAATTATTATCTTTGCATTACGTTCTTCACAATTAAACTAGCACAATCCAAACATCCACATGAATTACACACATCAAGAAAAAGATATTCTGGAGTTTGATCTTCACTGTTTTCCTTAATAATCGGATGTACCCATCAGTTTGCCTGCCCAGATTAACAGTGCATGTCGGCTAGCTCAAGGCCCCCTCATTGATCTGTTGTACGCATGATAAATTAGTCTGTACGACAGCAGCTTCCAGCCCCAAAATCCTTTTAATATTTTTGTTCTGTTCTTATTGAATCAAGTGGCATAGGAACAATTGGATTGTCCTCACAGTTCCTCCTCCTGCTTTTTCACCCTTTTCTTGAACACCAGTATAATTCTCCCTGGTGACTTGTTTCTAAGAATAGCAAAGGCCCGGTGGAACAGCAGGAACAGGAGGAACCATGGGAGTGCTTTAAACACAGCAAACGCTGCAAAACCAAACACACATGAGAAAACACACATTTTGTGTTCTGCTAAGCAGGGTTTTAAATCCACACAAGCATCTTTTTTTTTTTTTTTTTTTAAATAAGCAGAGACACATCCCTAAAGGATGCCATTGATTATTTAATCTCTGTTCATGGGAGCATTCTTTTGTGCTGCTGGTCATCAGGAGTACCCTCCAATTCTGTTGATGTACTTGTGTGATGAGGTAATCAGGACTGCATTATGTATTTTGGACTATAAGAAAGAATTAATTTATAGTGTGGAACTTGAGTGTTTTCCACATTATTCTCCAAGACAGTCCGTGCACCCATACAATCTTAATATAAAATTATAGGAGATTTTACTCTCAAATACCTTTGGACCTGACTCATGTTTTTAGATTACACTGATATGAAATTCAAGCCTCTGCTTAGCAGCCTCTGTCAGACTACACAACGCACCGGCTATAGAAGAGGCTACAAGCCAGAAGTAACTGTCACCCATAACCATAACAAGGATTATGCATTCAAGCATTCAGCTACAGCATTTAATGATTTTTATTTATGGAGGCAGAGGCAGATGAAACTGAGGTAAGTAGGTTGTGCTGTCAACTGCCTGCCAGAGCTCTTAAGTAGCTACATCAACTACTCAGGCTCTAGGCATCAACTCTGGCCAAGATTAAGGGTTGATGTCTGGCAAAGGAAATCTCTTAATCACTTATCAGCAGTGACGATGGTGAATTAGCAGATCTTGCAAACGAGAGCCTAAGTGAAATCTGAGTTTCATGGTCCTCTAGATCATCTTATTTATCTCAAAATAAAAATAAAAAATAGATATTCTCATACCAAATCAATAAAGACAGTGGACAAGAAAGAAATTACAATAAAAAGATACGTGTTCTAAATGAAAACGGGTTGAAAATATAGTTGAAAACACCACCATGAACAGGGACGATCTTTGTCTCCGCACAATAACAAAGCTGCCTTTAATATGAAGAGAAAAAAGGGAAAAATAAATATAAGAAAATAAAAACACGTGCCTGGAAGCATTCTGAAAAGGCACTAGCCTGTTGTTTGCAGTTACCTACGTAACATAATATTTATAGACTTCAAGAAAATAACTTAACACTCGGTCCTTACAGGCTCTCTTCTAGTTAGAAGCTGAGTTTCACTGCTTAACATATAGCCACAAGAAGGAAAATAAGCTATTGTTGTGATTATGGGACCCACACATTTCAAAACAGACATCCTCCTCTGTTCCAAAACAGGCTCAAGCACAATGGAACTGTGAGCATCCCACTCACCCCGTAGTATGTTCATTCATCTGGAATCAATTTGCTCCAATTTTTCTTTATACCGTCCGGAAGGAAAATCATACCAGTCTAGAGTGTTGCCAGAATTTGTGATTTTTATATATATATATATATGAAAATAAAACAGCCTCAGTAATTCTGATCCCCAGCCTTGCCCTTTAATTTCTGGGATGAAGCTCTTTCATGGTGTGAACTCCTAGCCATGTCCAAGGAGTGAAACCAACTCAATTGTCAGGGGTCTGTACACTCAAGATATTTCTCAAACCCACCTATAAATGGCAGCTTTTAAAACAGACTGAGGGGCAGGTGGCGTCAACTATCACACCTTCATTAATACCAGTACTCTATGACAGTTTATACTGGGTGAGGACTCCTCACAGGATCGTAAGTATTAGCAGCCTTGCGCAGTACTGTAATTGTAAATGTAGGTCATTAGAAAAGGGGTGTAGTGTGCTGCCAAATCAGAAGTGGGGCATTTTCACCCTATATTACACTGACTTGGAACTTGCCTGAAATACAGAATTGTGCTGCTATACACTCAGGACCAAATAGCTTTTTATTCTGTAAAACTTTTGACAGTGTGGTTATGGTATCAAACCCCTTCTAACATAAAGAGGGTTTACACCAGTTCTCGTGACAATACCTCAACCCAGCCCACTTAGTGATGTAACTACATACAACAGAGCACACCTTTTGTCATCATCACTCTACTGTAAAAAAATGAGAGAATTTGTGTTGGTGATCTTACCTCTTATCTCTGAATCCCTGCGATTTGTACTATTAATGATAAAATTAATTGAAATTAGAAATGTGCTCATTCAGTCTTGATTTTTTAAGAGAGTATCAATTTTTTCTTTTTTTTCACAGACTGGATAACCCAAGAAATTTTATTACATCTCTGTACCATCAATTTACAAAGCTAAATGTAGCTTTTATTCAAATACTATCTTACAGCATAATTTTTCCTGTTCTGCACCATTTTTTGTTGAGACTGGTGAGAACTCATTGACATTAGCCCAATACTTATAAAATAAATTGATTTTTATGACTGCCTTAAAATCTCTTGGAGCATTCAGTAGGAAGGTAGCCAAAGTTCAAGCTGATTTGGAATTTTCTGCTTTAAAGGAGGAACTAGGCAAAAATTTTAGTGTCCTGTAGTTTCAATTAATAATCTGGATAAAATACCAAAAGCAGCAATTTTTGGTCAAAAGAGTAATAAAACGGAAACTTTATCATCAACTTGAGACAACATGGTCATGCTAAAAGACTACAAGCAACAACCAAGTTAAACCAACCAATTTCAAACCTTCGTATTAAATTCAGTATACTAGAGCAAAATTTGTAAGATGCTTTTACAGAATAGTTGTAAGCTCTTTAAAGAGAAAAGATAAAACGAAAAAAGAAGGAAGAAAGGAGGGGAAGAGGAAGGAGGAACAGAGGAAAAAACCTTACAAAAGTATTTTTCCAGCTGTCATAGAACTGCAATATTTGCAACTAAAGCAGCTCACAAGTGGATATCCCTTGCCCAGTGAAGTCTTCTTTTCATGGAAATTAGGATGTGGATGAAAACGGGGGAATAGGGGATGTGATATGGGCAAGCAGATGTAGGGATCTTAAATCTGGTGTTTGCCTGAGAAGCACACATAGTCCTGAATGCATAACAGACCTGAAATGGCTATTAAAAATGCATATAAACCTAGGGTAAAACAAAATGAATACTTTTAGAAATGCAGTGCTCCAACTGATCAAACTAGGTTCAGTGAACATTTACTTTCGAGAATAGTGACATTTTACTTGAATAAAGCCGATCTGGAAAATCTCACTGCTATAGCATACTTCTTACAAGATGGGCTTATCTCTCTTAAAATGATTGAACTGTCCCCTGAAAAACAAAGATTAGAAGACAGGTGCTTTTTAAAATATATTTTACCAATAGCGATTGTGAGAAAATATGCCCACTCCAATCAGGTGGATGAGATGATTCTTAGTGTCTCGAATCCACACATTACCCAAAACCACGAAGACTGATTTTCAAATATTAAATGACCTTTTGTTGAGGGGACGGAATTATCTGTGTTCTTTCAGTTCTGCTTTTCTACCTCCGTAGGGCTATGTCCAACCCAAGGTATGTGTGTGTCTTCTGGGAGGGCAGCAAGACTGAACGGGAGACGAAGAGGCAGAGATGCTGGGCAGACTCCAGGACCTTCTACAGAGCCTCAGCCCAAGGGGGACTTGCTGGTATCTCTGTCTGTGTGAGTATCAGGCATTTATCCTTCCACCACTGACCGCCTCTAAGTGTTTACACCACAACTAGTGTTGAAACTATACCTAGCATAGCTCTATGGAGAGCGACTAAAAACTTGGCAAAGGTGACAGCTGTGGCAGATGTTTATCAAAAAACCAAACTGCAAGTGTGGAGCAAGCATCAGAATGAAACCAGTCACAGTAGGCACAATAGCTCTTCTGATTGTATCCTGTAATTCCTTTCTTTCCATTCTGTATTAACTGAATCAAAATCAGCGGAGACTAACCATGATTATTATGTGACTTGCAATTAGTCCTGTTCATCTACAGTAGGTCATAAACTCCTTTATTATTTTCTTCTCTGATATGCACATCTCCACTAAAAGTAGTGTGGTAGTTCAACAGGAAGCAGATCTAGCAAGACAATAGGAAAATTTTATTTTGCCTTTATTAATTTTGTATCTGTTAATATGTTATGTAATGTTTCCCCCAAATAGTAGATTTAATACTCCAGCACATCTAAAAGATTCAAACTACTCATTTCTAATTAGCAGGTCTCCTTTCAGAGGTGTAAGAAATGGCGTTGTAGGACCCATGGAAGAGAACACTAGTTAACGTTTTGCCAGTAGATGTCTCTGCTAAACACGCCAAAGGGAACGCATTCGGTTTGCAACTTCGGCAAAATGCACGGGGCAGTGTGCACCCTCCAGCTGAAGAGAAAGGGTAAAACCAACCAGGGCATTCGCAATTTCAGAAGACTATTCTTACATAGTCACAATAAAAATGGAGTGAAAACTTAAAACTCAGCGACTCCCAAGATAATTAAATATTATTTTTGTCTCCTGATACTATCTCACCAAGTAAGAAGAATTCATGAAAAGCTAGGCTTATGCATTAGTATTCTTGACAGAAGTCATGAATGTAGAGTCTTGGGGAGAAAAATATTTTTATCATTTAAATTCCAGTTTTTGTGAAAATAAACAGTCAATTCCTACTTCCAGTAAAGAACTTTCTTTACTTAATATTTCTCCTCAAAATAAAAAAAATCAGTATGTAGAAGAATGATTATTAGTTTTAGGTTAAAATAGTGGAGTAGGTGGTAGAATAATTATGCCCCTGATGGATAACATTCGGGGTTCTTACATTTTCTTTACATCTATATATTATTTGGCAATGGTCTTATTTGCAAAAACACAGTTTCTAAGCAAAGAATCTAATATTGGTTTCTTATAACTGGTACTTGCCATTAACATACAGCATGAATTTTCTGATTAATAATGAAAAAAAGTCTCAAAAGGCACAGATCAGCGGGAAAAGCATCAGCTTAAAATACACACATGTAATTAGGAGAGGACGTCAAACAGGCTTGATTACATATTTCATGGGTATGTGTCAAAGAGTGTAAAGCATTTGACTTAACCCCAGGGTGACTTCAAGAGGATTTACTCTATCTAGTGTTTGTGATTAGCACCACATAATCTGGATCTGCTGAACACGTGGAGTTTTACACAATATGCAAATTTCCTTTCACATTAATTTAGCCCCTTTGGATTTAGCATAAAATCACTGTGTTGCATGAAGGGCTGAAACAGCTGGATCCAGTTAGCTAGGAAATTAAAAATGTAATAAAGGAAATAAGGTAATCCTTGCCATGGTAGCCATCACGCACTAGAACAGGACCCTGAGATCTGCTGAGGAATGGCTGAAGCGCACACTCCTAATGGACCTTCTTCCACAAATGCCAAAATGTGGATCCCTTCTCTAATCACAGTGTGTTCTTTATTTTATCACCCTATCAAGGTTCATTTTCCAGGTGGATGTTGGTAAGAAAACTGTTCAGTCAAGGACATTAATATCCATAAGGTAGCATTTTATTTCCTTGTTAGTATATCAAGATGCAGCAAAAATTAACTAGCAATATATTACATTATTTAAAATGTAGTGGAATTAATTTGTGTAGTTTTATTTTCCATTTCCCTTTTAGTTTTGGTTTTTAGCTGGAACTATGCAGAGTATTTCTTACACAGATTTTAAGAATACAACTGCACAAGGGTTTTTTTTAAAAAAACAAGGGTATTCCAAGCATAACAAGGATCCCAACCCAAACCTGATGCCATTTTAGGCATCAACAAGCCTTTGGAAGGTCTGCACCCAACTCTAAAAGCCCTCACTTCTGTTCTCCTTTGAAAAATACAATCTTTTAGCAATGGACTTTTATCTTTTAGCAATGGACTTTATCTTTTAGCAAAGATAATTCAATTTTGTAGTGAAAATGATAATTTGTTCAGATCTTAACTATAGCTGACACAAAAAATTCCCTGGGGACAAAGGTATTGCAGACAGAAAGTACTTGCCTAAGATATCCTTTGGCCATGTGTAGGCGGATGCTGGATTGGTGTAGGAACCAGGGGATCAGAGTTTCATTATTCTTCACTGCTGTTAATATTTCTATGGCCTTTATCAAAGACTTCGGCCTTACATCCATTCTCTCCTGATGCAGACTACAATTTCTCCCCCTTTACTTACTGGAATGGACAGATTTCACAACGGTACTTCAGGCAGAACTGGGAACAGATTCTGTATCTACAGTAAAAAAGGTACGCCCCATCTATTAATTCAAACTTGCCTTCCAAATACCTTGCATGTGCTTGCCTGTAGTTCCAGAGAGTTGCACAACACTGCCTCACCTAACTTGCTCATTTTGTAATACTGATTTTTCAATTGTTTTAATTTCATCTACAGCCATTAGCAAATGTGTGCTCTGTTGAGCATATCTTTCCTAATAAATTAACCACAGTCCTAACAGTGGCTTTTTTTGATGCAAAAGAACCAAGTGAGCTTTCTTTCCTCCTCATCCACTTCAATCAGTCATTTAAAAATGAAAATGATCACAAAATTCTGAAGTTAGCTGTACACACATGGTCTTTGTATAAGACATCTTTTGACTGTTTTACATAACCGGGAGATTCTCACCCTGAAGACAGACAAGAGGGATTTAAGGCTTCCTTGGTGAGAAAAATGAGATCAGTGACTCTAACATCCTTTCATAAGGAAACAAATAAGGCCCCCACCACCTCCCCGCAATGACTCACTTCCCCTTGTAGGTTTTAGTATTTGGAACCTGCAATGCACACAGCCCTGCCAAAGAAGAAGTTCTCAGTAGCTGCAGGCCTCAAGAGCTCAGTTATCACTGGATGAGTGAGAAGCCAGTCAGTGTTGGACACTGCTGTTCCCTGCCATTTCTTACCATGGCAAGCCACACTCAATGCAAGAGCACCTGCAAGGATTCCCCAGTTATTAGCTGCCTCAGCTTCTCCTTTCCAGAAGTCTCCCAAGTGCGAAGAGACTGCTGCAAATTTCTCCCCTGTTATAACACTGGGCGCCATCAAATGCCTTCACCACAGAAATCCCACTAACCCTTTCATCTGAACACAGAACAATCACCTCTTGCCAAGAGTATATTTTCTGTCAGCTGTGCTGCACATTTCTTCATCAGCTCAGCTTATAATAAAGACATTTTCCCCTTCTTTTAGTTCTTAAGAAGTATATTTTTCTCTCTAGCTCTATTATGTAAAAACAACCAATACATTTACGTGCAGTACTACCTCTTCCTGTGTTATCTCTACAAGTCTGAGGAACGACTCTATCATTTTTGGTCCCCTCCTAGGCCTCCTCATGGATTAAGCAATTTGTGAATGCAATTCACATCAATATTAGCAAATGCATATAAAAAAAACCCCAAAACATAAAAGCAGTTTTATTTCCAGAAAGAAATCTTATATACAGATTAAACTCTGCAAAGGCAGCCTTCGAAGGATCACTTCTGACAACTCAGTTTTTCCAAGTTTCTCAAATCATGCTCTAGCTGTTCTTCTCTGCTTTAAAAGGTACAAATGACATCTAATATGAATTACTTAAGCCACACAAGAAAGCGAGGAAAACCTAGGCTGATGTAATGTGCTAGCAGCAAGAGGTGTTAGCAGTAAATAACTAACTTTCTCTAAACTAAGTTCATCTTGGGACCAAAATTTAAAAGCAGGAACAGTCACTTCACTATCCATGAAAGGAGAGTATCAGTACTGTCATGATCTGAGAGTCAGAATAACTTTAGATTTTAAGCTCTTACACACTCCCTTCACGTTTAGAAGTCAAATTTTTCTTTCTGATGCCAGAATTTAAAATGTCTTCTCTTTAGGTATCCATATTTTCCTATTTAGAGTGTGGATGGAGCATATTCTCCCTACTGTCAACTCGTCAAACATTTTTTCTCAGAAAAAAACCCAACCCAACAACCCATAACTCTCTCTCAAGTACAGTTAGAGAAGATGTTAATTACGAGCAGTGAGGTGTGGATATTAGTACAAATTGCCTAGGTTTCTTTTATGTTGAAGTTCATCTTGTGAGAAATGGTTGGTATAGAGAAAGTAAAAATTTAATCAGTGATTCATTCTCTCTCCTAAATCAAGAGAAGAATTTCCCCCCCAAATGAAGAATTTAATGAATGTCAGCCAAAATGGAGCATCCGCTTCCAACATACCTATACATCACAAGCCAGAACACGTGTATTAATACCATCTTTAATCTAATAATTTTTAAAAGAAAAATCCCAAATCCATTAAAATTATGAATGAAAGGAGCGCCATGACTGAAAGCAGTAAAATTCACAAGTACCACACCCTAGTTTAGGTGACGTGCCCAGACAATGGCAGGATGAAGCCATGAACACTGCACAGAATAAATCCCAGCAATCCCTGACAGACTGAGAAGAAAGCTCTTTTCTGGCTTTAAACTAAATGACTTACATAACCCTAAGTGTTTAAACACAACACACATGAGAATCTGTGTAGTAACACTAAATGCAGGCTGCCCAATATCCCACCACCAGGTGCAACCAGTCCTTGATGTGCCAGAGGATGGTAGAAATTATTACAGGGCAAAACACAACTCAGAAGTCCCAAAGATGAAGATAAAAATCAAAGTTAGCCTCACCATTTAGCATCCTGCATGGTATTTTCCTTTGACTGTTGTGTGGTATAATCGCCTTTATGACAGCCAACACAATCTTTACTCTCCAACAACCAGTCAAGCATTCAGTAAATTCAAAAATGACTTTCAATTCATCATCCTTAGGAGACTTAGTCTGCATTATAAAATTTCCTCCAACACATACTATATTTTCTTGTGAAGATAATTAATGTCTCCTGAACAGACATTATAATTAACGTACACCTTATAACATAATTGCAAATGATACCAATTAGTTTCTTTTGTAAAACTGATGAAAATCCACTAATAAAAATACATACCAACTAAGGTTAAGTTTAAAGATGATATAGGTTTAAGACCTCTGAAAATGGCTTAAATACACACACACATCATGATGTAACTCTGGCATTAAACATGCCTTGTTGTTAAAAGGAAGTTGAGACAGGTCAAGGGTTTAGTCAGATGATATCAGACACAGAAATAGATCTCTATTTTTCACAACGCCACCTAATGCTGAAACTAATTTACCTTCCATTAGTGATCTCCCTCCTTACCTTCAATAATTACACCAGTAAAATTCAGCTACAGTACATCCCAAAAGAACTTCAGCAGTGCTTTTATTACACAGAAGGACACAATTAATAACAACAATATTTGCTTATTTTGCCTCCAGGCTATTACTCCAGGCTATTTCCAACCCAGAATGAGAATCATAGTTTGTACTGGAGGAGTACAAAGCAAGTACTCCACGAGCTACAGCAAAGTGAGATTCAGAAATGGATCACATCCGACAGCGCATTTTTCCACTGAAAATTGAAGCAGTTATAGCCCTCTTTACAAGGGAATTTATTTGTTTAATATTGCACATTTTTCAGAAGCATTTTATACCGCAAGAACATATAAAGGCTGGTTTCTGAACCCTGGTCTCCACGCAGAGCATCATGCAGCAAAACAACTTTACTCAGTGGGGCTCAGTCAGACTCCTATTGAAGTGGATGAAAACTCTGCTGTTGATTTCACATGGGCAAGACCTCAAGCATCCAACAGAATACTCCTTACAAAAGTCTTGCTCCACGAGGAAGAAGAAACTAGAATCCTTCAGATAAATCCTGACAATAAACCTCCACAGACACTAGCTGAAATTATACCAGCCTGAAAAATACATAGTCAGTGTCTCTCTGGAGTCACCTCTTCTACATCACAATGCACTTCATGCCTTCATAGGAAACTGAAGGGTGCACTGGAGAAGGAGGTTCAGACATTACACGTCATCTCTGCACATTCCAGAGCATGAGACACATATTTCAGGAACATAGTTTGTTAACCTGGCACACTCTGCATGTGGAAGCAGCCAGTGGTGCAAGCTTCCCTGGCCAAGTGTCATCTCTGGCACCTTTCAGGAGAATCCAAGGCAGTAATCACAGACAGGTTGTGCATTTGGGGTGCTGAGCCAGGCAAGCAGCAAGCTATCCTGGAGCCAACAGAGCATGTGAGCGTCACCCTTCACACAGAGCTTCCGGCTTGAACATCAGCTTGAAGTTTTATTTGGAACTTCAGCGTCAGCTCCATGTTAAGTGCTTCAAAGATATTCAGACTGAGAGCCACTCAGTTACTTTCTACTGTTACTTTCCTGCTGCATCTTTTGAGTGAGAGGCAGACTAGATGTGCTCAGTGCTCTCCAGTCTTGCATGTATATTTGAGAAGATCAGTCTGGACAGTTTTTTTTTCCAAACCAGGCTGAGTAAACTAGTTAGACTGATGAACATGGATAGTAAATCTAGAAAGGAATATTAAGCCACAGCCATAGGAAATATGACCAGACTTGTGCCCCGCTATAAATCTGGAACTTCACTTTTCAGGATTAGAGTTATGTTAACTGACCTGTGAGTTTTTCCAGAACATCAAATCCATGTTTCAGAGCAATTATATCAAGAAAAGAGGCCGTGCCATCTTCAAACCTAAAGAATAGAATAAATGAGCACAGTAAACAAATCATGCAGCTATAGTACAGACTTTTTTTTTTTTTTTTGAGAGCTATTATTTTATATTCAGGGAATCTAACTTGCAGAGAGGGAACCCTTCCCTTAGGGATTCATCTTTCAGTCTTGTAGTGCTCTGTGAAGCAAGAATATATTCTTCCAGAGGTCCACATGAACATAGAAAGTTGTATTTTCCCCTGTGTGGGCTACTTGTGGGTTTTGGATTTTTAAAGCAATAAGTAACAGTTCTGTCTTATGAGCTAATGTCACAGGGTCCTAAGTTACCTTCTGGCAGTATCAGGAATAGGTGAGGAGACAAGTGGAGATGTTGTGTTTGCCTCTTCACTCCGAAGTGATTACATCTAAGGAAGTTGAGTTAGAAGGCAAGAAGAGACTTTCCTTACTTGGAACAAAGAGGAAGATCACTAACAAATCTCCCTCCACTTATTCCTCCTGGAAATTAAAAATAACCACCTATAACATGAGTAGTACACAAGGGTGGGGGAAAAGGTGCATCCCCTACCGATATATTTTAAAGTAAATGCCAAAGGGAAGAAATATGCCAGAATACAGCCATTCTCACACTTTGGAAGGAGAAGGTACAGCTCCAAGGTGGGGATGTATTCAGGAAGTGGTGCCCAAGAGAATTTCAAGGATACAGAAGGGACACCATATCAAGCATCAAAATACGTTTTATTTAGGCCTTGTGTGCACCGCAGTCCACAAGAAGTTTTAAGGAGTGATCATTCAGCTTCATCACAAAGGGGAAAACATGCTGACAACTAATGAAGTCAAAACTGTACAGAACAATGTAAGGGTCAACCTGGGGTCATGGCAAGTCTCTAAGAAGGAGACTGCAACAGTTAATGCCAGAAATGAACCCACCAGCAACGACCCCAAATGTCGTGGTTCAAGTTTAAAATTAAACTCTGACCATGAGGATGAGACCTTCCCAGGGACCTGAATCTTTCTCAGAAACGTCTGATGATGTCCACGTTGAAAAATGACAGGACAGCAACAGAGGCGCCCTTGGGCAAAAATACTTTAGATGCACGCATAATAAACAAGAAAATAGGGGACTGCTTTTTCCCCCCCCTGGATTTATTGCTTTTCATAATGGATATAAAAAGCTTTTGGTGCCACAATTAAGTGAGTATTGTGAAAAGGCTCAAAGGTTAAAAATGTCAGACTTCAAATGCTTTCTCTTTAATAAAATAAACCTCAATAGAATAGCATAATAGCTCTCACTTCCACAGCTATTTTTCTTAGTTACCTTCTATTTCACTTTACTATAGTTATCAAATAATTTAAACACTGCAAGCGACACTGTCAGGTGAAGGGCATGTAAAACATCCAAAAATATTTGGTAAAGTTCCACACAAAAGAATAAGGCAAGAGTTTTGTGTATATATGGTAATATGTTCAGCTGTGGTGAAAGAAGAGAGAGGCAGGCAGCAAATAATTATAAACCAAGTGATGAGGGAAAAGTGGTGGACTGCTAAAAGGATGAATGGCCCCAAAGAGATCATTCATACTCACATATTTCAACACAACAGGCCAAAGAATCCTTAGAAATTTCTGAATCTTGTCTAGCAATAATCAATAGCAAAGTCTATCGCTCTTAATCTTCAGGAAAGAAACCTCTCTGGTTGTCAGCTATGAAATTTAAAATGGCCACTCGTCATTTGAAAGAGACCTAACACCAGGAATATTTTCACACAAACCTGTGGAGGAGTATCTGAGGGAAGCCAGAAAAATTGGGGAGGAGGAAGAAGAGATAAGGTGCAGTCTAACAGTGGCTTTGGAATTAAAAAAACATGAAAAGTTTGCACTGACTGCAATTATAGAATGGTTTGGGTTGGAAGGGACCTTAATAATAATGTAGTTCCAATCCCCCTGCAATGGACAGGGTCACCTGCCACTAGACCAGGTTGCTTAAAGCCCCATGCAACCTGGTCTGGAACACTTCCATGTCATAGTGGTCCCACAGATGTCAACGTGGTCCCACATGGCTACTAAGGAGAGATTACAGAAAGGATCCATGAGGGGGAATTGACCTGCCCTGCTCAGTTACTGCCACTGTTCCAGCAAAGCAAACAAAACACTGGCAGAGACACTGGCACTGAGCCCATCAAGAAGACTGCACAACCCTCAAATACCTTAACATTATTAGAAAACAAAAGCACCTGAAGGGCAACAAAGGTGCCAGCCTTTATCTTCAAAGGCCTCCGAATGTTACCTACAGTAAAAGGGAAAGCAAAACCTGAATATGCGATCAGCAGATGTGATTATTAACTAACCTGACAACTGGAGTATATCCACTGCTAAGCAACAGAAGTGAACCATGTTACTGTTCTACGATCTTAAAGACTTCTGCAGATATAGTCCAGAGCTTAGGAATCTCTTTCCATTCAGAAAAAAAGAAGGTAAACACAATCGTGGGGTTTTGGCCAAACACTGCTCCAGAACAGCACAATTATCGTGGCAGTATATGCATCCTACCTTGTTTTGTCAGACTCGGGTTATTTATTCTTTCTGAATCACAAAAAAATTGCCTGCTGGGAGCTCCAGTGCAAGAAGAAGCAGCTGTGAAAGAATTTAGAATAATGCTAATTGTATTTTCTCAAAGATATGGGCAAGCTTCTCTTTTTACAATTTAGATATGGACTGTTTTCAACATTTCTCTCTTGTATTTTGGATGCTTATATGGCCCTTCTCTATTTCTACATTACCAGTTTCTCATTTCTGATAAGGAAAGCACTAACATTTTGCTATTCCTCTAATATGTACCTATACACTACTTCTAGTGCATGCATATTCTTCAGATTTACTGAATACCTGATGTTCAATTTCCTCTAAAAATTTAGAGGAATCATCTATAAATTCTGATATTTAGTAAATTAAGACTTAAGTGCTATAGCAATTTTTCTTAGTACCATGGCAAAACATGATGCTATGAGGGGTAGTTATTCCCCTCTCAGGACACAAGCAGCCCTCTCCCAGAATATTTCCTCTCCCAGAATATGTATTTAAGACTGAGAGCAAACATGTTCATTGCATTGCAACACACTGACTTCAATGGCTGCTTTTCTGTTTGATGCAATTGATGCTCCAAATGAAATCTTTCCCCACTCAATGGCAGTTCCAGTGTTAAAATAATCGGTTCAGGATGAAGTTCATTTGAATGCTGCTCAGGAATGCTTTCCTGAAGTAATAAAGTTTTTTAGCTGCTGATGCATAAAGGATACTTACAAAGCCTAATACTGCAAAATACCAACCCAAGACACAACAAGATTCCCTCTCTTATCTAGTTCTTATTATAACTGATCTCACTAAATTACATCTGGGATGAGCTCAATTGCTTAGATGATTGTGTTTGTGAAAAGTTGATAGCATTTCACATCAATCTGCTTTCTGACAAACTGGTTAAACGGCGTGTGGCATAACAAAAAACAGAGCAGCCTGCCTAAATCTATCAAGATGTTATGAAGCTGATGAGCTGCTCTTCTTTTACAAGTCACAAAAGACCTCTGCTTCTAGAAGCAGCATTCTTTTCTTTAAGTCACAAGAGAAAACTATTGCTTAGAGAGAGAGAGGTTCCACCCTTAGGATCTTCCTAGGTATAGAGGTAGGCCAGTCTTTCTTTGAATCCTTGTTTAATTGGTTGTTGTGACACTCCTCTGTTAAGCTTCTGCATCAAGTGTTATTTCCTAAAGCCACCATCCAACATTTCAGGGCAACTGAAACAAGGAAGGAAACTGACACCTTGGGCAGTTTGAATTCGTCCCCTCCTTAGCCAGGTCACCTTTACATGGAACTGTGATGGACAGATGTGATTGGAAATAAAGTGCTTAAGGGCTAAACAAACAAGTCATGTTTACAAGTAAAATTTGGTGGAAGGAAAAAATATTACCCTGAAGCTGGACAGCACTGACTTAAGTCAGGCATCCAAAAGGGCCCTCAAGACCACTCAGCCAACGATGAGGTGGCGAAACAACTTGCATAGTATAAGCTAATCTGTTCATGGAAAGTATACAAGGCACGGCTTCTAGGTATTTTGGGTGGGATCACCTGCCTCTTATTCTGGGAAGGCTGACTTGGTTAGCAGGCAGATGGGTGGTTCAGATGGTTTTTTTTCAATGTATTTGCCCAAACAAAAATTCAGAAACAGCCATGTGCAATTTCTGTCCAGAACACAGCCCCGAATTTTGAAACTTTGATAAAAATCCCATCACAAGGTTGAAAACAATCCTGCTTATTTGAGAACATTTCTGAGTCAATGCAAAGTGCAATGAAGGAGCACAGGGGGGAAGAGCACCGTCAGCCAGCTTCTACTCTCCTTTACACGGAGGTAACGACTCCATTTAGGTCAAATGAGCAAAAATCATTCCCAAGTTTCTAAAGCAGGTAAAAATGAAACCAAATCCACAGAGAAAGCGTATTTCTTGAATAAGCTGCTTTTCTTTTTTTTTTCTTTTTTTTAAACACTCCTCAAGAGTGGAGCTGCCCTTTGAAGTGAGATGTTACACAAGTTCCTTTCATCTTTTCAATTCATTTATTTTCATCTAATTAAAAAGTACAACAATACAGAGAGGTTCTTGGTATGCATTTAAAAGTAGTTCATTCAGATCCTACTTTTCACCTCTTAGAGATTTTCCGTATCACCTCCACATAAAAAAATTGTCTTGGCAAATTTAAGTTTTACATTTTATACATTTACTTGTTTATTCTAAATTGACATTTGCTGAAATTACAATAGCACCAAGGGTATACAGTGCCAAACTTATGGCTGTAGGAACAGACTGTTTTCAGTCACATTCATGGTCTTAGGTTAGTAATTGCGATCTCTGATATTAGCTGGGGAATGGATTTTAATTGGTCTGACTGCTTTCCACATCAAACCCCAACATTTGCAAAAGGAGCTATATTTGTTTTGCTTTTCTTTAACTTAAAATACATCATTACCAGCCTGTGAAACCATTAGGGCCCTGTTCTGCTCTTTAGCATATCTATCAACTCCTCCCGAGATAATGTCCTCAGGTACCTTCCCAGGGTGTTTGTGGCTCTCCAGAGGACGTGTTCCCCTTGGTCTGCCTTTGTCTCCCACAGATGATGCTCTTCATTTTTAGCAATTCATCAGTTGTCCACATTAGTCACTTTCTTAACTGAGTGAAACCCTGGTCACATTAACACAGATAGCTGAATTTCAAGGCAACATCACACAAGGCCAAGCATTTATCTGTGGGCCTTCTGATCCTCCATGGATCCCCAGAGCACTAACCTCTGGTACACACTCCCTTTGGGCTAAGTATCTTTGTTTTACACGGTCGATGCCACTGAAGCAAGTAAATAAGAGACAGCCTGCTGTAACGAGCACGTTTGCTATCACTAAAATACGCTTTCATAATAATCTAACTTTTGCGTAACTGTCTTCACAGGAGCATGCGACAATAAGCCAAGAATTTAAATGCTAGGAGGGCAGTAACAAATTATAGACCTCTGAATAAGACACCTAATCTCACCAATTCAGCAACAACTCTTTACCTCTGCTAGTGGCACATTACACGTTCGTGAGCGATGATTGTTTCTCACACAATGAAAGGAGAATGCTTATCCAGTGCCTGAACAAATACCACTTGTGGAGGAGAAAATTGAATGAATAAATCAATCCGTTTTTATTTCTCAAATGCCTACGTGCATCTCTCTCGTGCAATTTGGTGAACTTCCAACTGGTAACTTTGCTCAGTACCTACATCTAGAAAAATCCTCCCCTTTTGCACTGAAAGATCAGCAATCCTTGAGTCTGTTACTCAAATCGGTCTGAATGACACATTCTGATTTTGCACATTATCAGCTACTCAGGGCTCTGCCTTTCAGTAAAAGTCACACTTCTGACAACTATGCATCACGAGTACTTTCAGTGGTATGCATTTTTAAAATAAAATTAAGATTTCTCCTTCTAATGTAATTTTTACAGCTAATAGTTTACAATGTATTTTTTAAAAATTATACAAGTGCTTTGATCGTACGTATTTAAATCCTGAAGCACTGAATGTTATATTTCACAGATAACATATTCTTGTCACCAACACCAACATGGACCCTCCAAAGTAAAATAATTTTAAAACTACTTCTTTTTTATCCACCGGAAGAGACATTGACCAGAAAAAAACCTGCACCACATTTGCCACTGCCCAAAGGTTCCCTTCCAAACTCACAAAACAGCCCAGTGTGGTTTCATTGCACTGAAGGGGTGGAGGAGGAGAAACAAAATAATCTTTCTCTTTAAAATTCCATCATGCAAGGGGATGTTTCCCTGTATATTAAATTTAAATCTTCAGGAACATGAGGCCTGCTGGTTAACTGGCCTCGAAGAATAATATGTTCAACTCTCAGCTAGTCAGCTTGCAATTTATACTCATTCATCTTAACTTGCAACATATTAATGTCAACAAGAACTCCATTAAGGTGCAATTCACCGTGAGCAAGTGTACTGTAAATGATTTCTGTATCTGTCTGAGTATTTAACATTTGATATGCATTATTCTCCCGTGA
Source organism: Buceros rhinoceros silvestris (assembly GCF_000710305.1). NCBI lineage: Eukaryota > Metazoa > Chordata > Aves > Bucerotiformes > Bucerotidae > Buceros > Buceros rhinoceros. The sequence goes on from NW_010397100.1 coordinate 68,602, forward strand.
TTAAATATCAATAATCCAAATGTTCACACCTCTGCTTCCCACGGGAAGGTAATATCCAGATATAACCCCAAGTAATAGTTAAAGTGAGTAATTTGCAAAGTGTCTTTGCATAAACTGTTCACTGATCATTACGAGTAATGAATCATTAATAAAAATTCAAAGCCCTTTCTTTGATTTTCTCCTTAGGAGGAAAGAAAAGATAAAAGACATTCTGGAGATAAATTTTTCATAGGCAATAATCTGACCAGCTGTAATAATTTGTTCACGTTGAGTACAAACAGATTTGTGTATTTCCTCATGAAGACTAAGATGCAGTCTTTCATCCCTAAAAAGGTGCATTCAGGGACAAAGAATAACTTTGCAATGAACTGCTAAAGACAAATCAATTTAAGATTTGTCAGGCAAAAAGACTCCGCTTGAATATGAATTTATTCCTAAAAATCCACACATAAATATACTACTGTCTAATCATGTCTGCCAGAGAGGCAGACCCAGACAATGACCTTGGATAATGTTAGCAGTAACTTACCCTCAGATAATAGAGAAAAATCCCTATTGATTATTTTCCAATGGGTGGGCTCCATTCTACAGAAAGGTCTGTGTCTCAAAGCAGGGGTTACTGCAATGGATAAGCCTTCTTTCCACTGCAGACAAAAGTGGATCCAGCAACACTTCTGAGCACTTTATTTCCTCAGTTGGGGGGAGCGTGAAAAAACTTCTCTGATCCCATCCAGAAAGCTTCTTTCTCTAGCAATAACAATTCTTTCCAGGCCTATTTTTCAGAGGCAACGTATACCCAAGATTGACAGAATCCATTGGGATCTGCAAATGAAAACATGTTCATTTGGGGAAGATTTACTCTTCTTTCATGGCAACCTGAAAACTAATATAAACAACTTCAGATGTTGGTACTGCCAGTAAGACAGTGAGGCTCAAAATGTGTCCATAATCATGAGGGATCTGGACAGGCTGGATTGATGGGCTGAGGCCAATGGTATGAGGTTCAACAAGGCCAAGAGCTGGGTTCTGCACTTGGGCCACAACAATCCCCTGCAACACTACAGGCTTGGGGAAGAGTGGCTGGAAAACTGCCCAGCAGAAAAGGACCTGGGAGTTTTGGTTGACAGCCAGCTGAATATGAGCCAGCAGGTGGCCAAGAAGGCCAATGGCATCCTGGCTTGTATCAGCACTAGCGTCTCCAGCAGGAGTAGGGAAGTGATTGTCCCCCCTGTACTCGGCACTGGTGTGGCCACACCTTGAGTACTATGTTCAATTTTGGGCTGCTCACAAAAGAAGAACGTTGATATGCTGAAGTGTGTCTAAAGAACGGCAATGAAGCTGGTGAAGGGTCTAGAGCATAAGTCCTCTGAGAAGCAGCAGAGGGAACTGGGGTTGTTTAAGCTGGAGAACAGGAGGCGGAGTGGAGATCTTCGCACTCTCTACAACTACCTGAAAGGAGGTTGTAGTGAGGTGGGTGTCAGTGTCTTCTTTCAAGCAACAAGTGATAGGACGAGAAGAAATGGTCTCAAATTGTATAAAGGGAGATTTAGATTGGATATTAGGAAAAATTTGTTCACTGAAAGGGTTGTTAAGGATTGGAATGGACTGCCCAGGGAAGTGGTGGAGTCACCATCCCTGGTGGTATTTAAAAGATGTGAGATGTGGCACTTAGGGACAGGATAGTAATAGTGGACTTGGCTGTGCTAGGTTAATGGTTGGATTCAATGATCTTAATGGTCTTTTCCAACCCATATGATTCTACGACCTCAGGAGGTCTCTCGTGCAATCTTGTGCTCAGAGCAGGGCCAGCTATGGGGTAAGACTGCGTCATTCACACATCCACACGGCAGCTGTCTTCAAGTGAAACTGAATTCAGTATCTTTCCACTCATCACTAACTAAGATAAACTACTTTTTTTTACGAAGTGGAATGAGAATTAAGTGGACGTTAGAAGCCTTCATGCACCATTAAGATCATCGAGTCCAACCGTTAACCTAGCATGGCCAAGCCCACTACTACTATCATGTCCCTAAGTGTTGAATATTTAATAGCTGTCAGCAAGAATATAATGTCATCAGCGTTAGTTGTGTCTTACCTCTGATGTGAATGTCCATGTATGTAGAACTCCTGGTAGTTGGTGGTATATGCCAATTACAAGTATCCACAAGCAAGCACTAAGCAGCTGAAGTCAGTTTAATGTATATGTGTACTAACACCACCCTCTGTATCCAGAAAGGCTGGCAGCTTAATAGGACTGGCATTATTAAATATTGCTATAAAACAACTTAGGCTCAGAATAAGGTCTGATTAGCTAGTTTGCATGTTGAGACCTTTGTGATAACAGTAAAATCATCAAAGCGTAATGAGAAGAGACAAATACAAGGAAAACTTCAGCTAATAAGGCATTGAAGGTACACTTACAATCTTTTAGGCCTACAGGGTGATGCCAACTCAGACTTTTGTGAAGAAAAAAAATATTCTTTTTGCCCCACTCTCACGCTTGGAAAAAAATATTACATACTAACATATGCTACACGAAACCAGGTGCATCCTGGGAATCAACTGTTTTACTGCAAAACTTAGCAAGCTATCTTTGCACTTGGAGATCTCTGTATAACAACTATAATACGCAGATTTTCAGCATTGTTATGAGGCTTGTTAAGACTTCACACTACCCTGTGAGGTCAGCTGGTAGCATCTCACTCATAAGATGAGGACAGGGAAGTTGAAGAAGTAAGCGACTTTTCTTTCCAAGAACCTACTCTAACTGATTTGCCAAGCTTGGTCTGGATACTGGAAGATACCAGATTTCCAGACAATTCAGCTCACTACGGTGGTACTGAATTAGCAAGTTCTCCTAACTTCTCACTGTTTTAAGAAGTCTGAAGCTGATACTGCGAAAACACAAGAACCCTGTCCATGTAATTGCCTCTCCTTTTCAACAGGAAGGCAGTGATGGAGACCCCAGGAATACCATGTGCTCATGGTTACAAAGGTAGCTGCTTTCGCTTTCACAGGTGTTCTGGACCTGCACTGATTATGTCAGTAATTGGAGGAAATTCTGGAGGTCTTCTAGTCACCTGACTCCAGAAGAAAGGATCACCTTAACTAATGATTCCTTCAAGGACTCAGGAAAATTTTGGCATGTTGCCTGGTGTTGATGATGCTTGAAGTGAGAGATGACTCTTATCCCTGGCTTTGACAGAAAATAGCATGAATCGGGTAGATGAGGAGACAGCAAGGTAAAGAAAGAGCAGAGGGTTAGGAGTAGTGCATCAATAGAGAAATAAAAAAAATTAATATTCATAGAAGCATTTGTTACTTAAGTAACATCATCCAAGCTACCATCCAAATAAAAAACAGGATAATGAGTGGGTGAAAAAAGCAAAGATGATTATAAGCTAAGACAAAGTATGTGGGCTACAAAATGGAGGGATTAGAGCCTCTGTAGGACACCTGACATTACTATGTGGCAGAGAAATAATCTCAAATAGGAAACATGAGCCAAAGAAAACAAATATAAGAGAGATGGTGATGAAGAAAACAGAAATGTTTAGAATTGAAATATCTTTAGTGATTGTTCAAAACAAGCAGGACTAGTTGCTGAGATTCTACTATGGGCTATGTAGCTATACAGGAAAAAATGTTTTTGGGTAACAACAGAAACTTTTCTATCACTTTTACAGAAATAAATACTCCTTAACTTTCCTGCAAGCAAAACCAAGATAACAGAAATGATTGAGTTCAATTATCGCTTAACATCAGAGCCAAAACCAAACAAAACCTGCTACAAATAAAATAATTATCTGAAAAATGCTTTTACAAACAGTTACACAATAGGAAAAAAAAAGGGTCTGCAAACTAAATGAATGCTTGGCTTCAATTTTTAACAAGGACTCTGATGAAAAGCATAGGTCAGGACAGGGTGACTCATGGTTGAAAGTGTGTGGAAAGTGTGAAAATTGAAGTTACTGCAACTGGTGTGGAAACTCCAAAGATTTTAATGTACGTGAACCCAGGCAGACAGACAAACTATGTCCCAGAATAGTAAGAAATTGGCATGAAAAACTCCCAAGTCCAATAACACAGGCCAGTAAACAGATTTGCCAAATCGGGAATGGAAAACAGAAAACACAATATTTCTTCTGAAGGGAAACAGAGTGATCCAGGCAACAATACATCTGTTAGCTAGACCTCAGTGCTACGTGAACTACAAGGCTAGCAGGAAGGG